>NC_092710.1:192857055-193157055 GCF_047496885.1 Scyliorhinus torazame | reverse complement strand
GCACGCTCCCGTACACCTACAAGATTTTATTAAAACCGAATGCCACGCCAGTGGTGCACGCACCTCGCAGGTTCCCAGCACCCCTTAAGGACCGCCTCAAGCGGCAGCTGCAGGACCTCCAGAACCAAGGAGTGATTTCCAAAGTCACGGAACCGACCGACTGGCTGAGTGCCATGGTATGTGTAAAAAAGCCTTCCGCCGAATTGAGAAATTGCATTGATCCCAAGGATCAAAATCGCAATATCATGAGGGAGCATTATCCAATTCCCAAGCACGAAGAGCTCACATGTGAGATGGCTCGCGCCAAGCTCTTCACCAAACTCGACGCCTCAAAAGGATTCTGGCAAATCCAGCTCAATAAATCCAGCAGGGAACTTTGCACATTTAATACCCCCTTTGGCAGATATTGTTACAACAGGATGCCGTTCGGTATCATATCTGCATCAGAAGTGTTCCATAGGATTATGGAACAAATGATGGAAGGCATTGAAGGTGTTCGCGTCTATGTCGATGACATAATCATTTGGTCCACCACCCCGCAGGAGCATGTTAGTCGCCTCCAGCGCGTATTCAGACGTATACATGAGCATGGCCTCCGCCTCAACAGGGCCAAATGCTCTTTTTGTCAGACAGAACTCAAGTTCCTCGGGGACCACATCTCCCAATTGGGTATGCAGCCGGATGCGGACAAGGTAGCTGCCATCACAGCTATGAAAACACCAGAGGACAAGAAGGCGGTCCTCCGATTCCTGGGCATGGTCAATTTTCTAGGGAAATTTATCCCTAACCTCGCCTCTCATACCACAGCTCTAAGGAACCTGGTCAGGAAGACGACAGACTTCCAATGACTCCCTGCCCACGAGCGCGAATGGAGAGAATGGAGAGGGCAGCACGGTAGCCTTGTGGATAGCACAATTGCTTCACAGCTCCAGGGTCCCAGGTTCGATTCCGGCTTGGGTCACTGTCTGTGCAGAGTCTGCACATCCTCCCCGTGTGTGCGTGGGTTTCCTCCGGGTGCTCCGGTTTCCTCCCACAGTCCAAAGATGTGCAGGTTAGGTGGATTGGCCATGATAAATTGCCCTTAGTGTCCAAAATTGCCCTTAGTGTTGGGTGGGGTTACTGGGTTATGGGGATAGGGTGGCGGTGTTGACCTTGGGTAGGGTGCTCTTTCCAAGAGCCGGTGCAGACTCGATGGGCCGAATGGCCTCCTTCTGCACTGTAAATTCTATGATAAAAAACAAAACTGACCACAGCCCCGGTCTTAGCTTTCTTTGATCCAGCAAAGGAGACCAAAATTTCGACCGATGCCAGTCAATCCGGCATTGGGTCAGTGCTCCTTCAACATGATGAGGCCTCATCATGGGCCCCCGTTGCATATGCATCACGTGCGATGACCCCCCACGGAGCAGCGCTACGCACAGAAAGAAAAGGAGTGCCTGGGCCTTCTGACCGGTGTGGTTAAGTTTCACGATTATGTCAACGGACTTCCTCAATTCACCGTCGAAACCGACCATCGCCCGCTGGTCAATATAATACAGAAAGACTTGAACGATATGACGCCTCGCCTCCAGCGTATTCTTCTCAAGCTCCGGCGATATGACTTCCAGCTGGTATACACCCCAGGCAAAGACCTCATCATTGCTGATGCTCTCTCCAGGGCAGTCAACACTTCATGTGACCCAGCGGGATTTGTCTGCCAGGTTGATGCCCATGTGGCATTCGCGGCCTCCAATCTACCTGCCACGGATAAATGCCTCGTCCAAATTCGCCGCGAGACGGCGGCTAACCCTTTGCTACAGCGTGTCATGCGCCACCTAACGGACGGGTAGCTCAAGGGCCAATGCCCTCAATTCTATAATATCAGAGATGATCAAGCGGTAGTAGACGGGGTTCTTCTAAAACTGGACCGCATTGTCATCCCGCATAGCATGCGCCAACTTGTCCTGGAACAACCGCACGAGGGCCACCTTGGCGTGGAAAAGTGCCGCCGACGGGTCCGAGAGGCAGTGTACTGGTCCGGCATTAATGAGGACATAGCCAACACAGTGCTCAACTGCCCCACTTGTCAGCGCTTCCAGCCGGCCCAACCACATGAGACCCTGCAGCCCCATGAGTTGGTCACGTCACCATGGACCAAGGGGGGCATCGACCTGTTCCACGCGCTGGGTAGAGACTACGTCCTGATCGTGGACTACTTTTCGAATTACCCGGAGGTGATACAGTTGCACGACATCACCTCGTCTGCAGTCATTCGTGCCTGTAAAGAAACCTTTGTTCGACACGGGTTCCCGCTCACAGTTATGTTGGACAATGGCCCCTGCTTCGCCAGCCAGGAATGGTCCAACTTTGCAAGGCGGTACAATTTTGCCCATGTGACATCCAGTCCCCTGTACCCCCAATCCAACGGCAAAGCGGAGAAGGGAGTATATATAGTCAAACGGCTCCTATGCAAGGCTGCCAATGCTGGGTCCGATTTCCACCTTGCCTTGCTGGCCTGTCGCCAGCCCAGTTACTCATGGGTCATACCCTGAGGACGACGACGCTGTCCATCCATGTCCCAGACCTCGACCACGTTCCAGTCCTTCTCCGGATGCAGCTGTCTCGTGCACAGCACAAGGCAGCTCATGACTCCCGTGCAGCTGACCTCCCTGCTCTGGCTCCAGATGACAACGTCCGTGTCCATCTTCCGGATGGTGGCTGGTCTGCGACCGCTGTTGTCCTTCGGCAGGTGGCGCCCCGCTCGTTCCTGGTTCGTCTACCGGATGGCTCTATTCTGCGCCGCAATCGACGCGCCCTTCGTCTCGTTCAACGCTCGCCACGTGATCCTCCACTGTCGCCTCGCCCTCCTGCTGACCCTGCCACGGACTATGCAGAGCTCCCTGTCACTCTACATCTCTCTGACTCTGACGCAGTCCAGCCCGCTCCCGAACCAGCGACTCTCAACCCACCCTTGAGGCGGTCCACCAGAATTCTTCGCCCACCTCAGAGACTTAATTTATGAACTTTGCAGACTTATAGACTCTCTGAATTGTTTTGTTGCTTTATTTGATCGTCTCCCTGGTTTGTATATAGTGTTGATCTCGTTATTCATGTTGCATACTGCTTCTCTGCACCAGGCACCTTCCCATGCAAATAGCTTAGTTCTCATGTACGCAGTCCTGTCTTCGCACCCCACATGTAGTTAGGAACATTCTCACCATACATTATTTATTGCCACACACATACATTCTTGTATAAAAGGGGGGATGTCATAATATACACCAGTATATCATGGTGCAGATACACACACACTGATGGACACACAGCGGGACCAATCGACACACACAACACCGCAGCCAATCACCAGTTAGAGCACACTCACTATAAAGACAGGGGGCATCAGAGTTCCCGTTCATTCGGGATGCAGCCTCCTACAAGGACAGAGCTTACAGCTTACAGCACAGGTCCTCACCATGTGCTGAGTGCATAGACTGATTCGGCCAGGCATAGATCTTTAGTTTAATCTAACATCGTGTTAACCCACAGTGAAAGTATGTTCAACAGTTTCTAACTTAATAAAATGGTGTTGCACTATTTTAAGTGTTGGTGGCCTGTATGTGTTACACGGATCCAGAGCATCCAACACAACAGAGATGACTGACCTCTGATGCATGATCAATTACTATTAAAGATGAGGTAGTAACATAACTGAAGGCTTTAATAGACTAGAACTGTTCCCCAGCAGCTTCGGTACAGAATGAGGGCTGCTGGGATGGCACTAGTTCTTATACCCCGCCTGCCAAACAGCCAATGGTAAATGCCTAGGTTTAACCAATGGTCTACAGCCTCTCGGGTACTGCAATACCTCATAATACCACAACCTCCAACCACCACAACCATCTTCCTTTGTGCCAGGTATGACTCCAACCAGCGGAGAGTTTTCTCCCTCACTCCCATTGACACTAGTTCAGCTAGGGCTCCTTGATGCCATGCTCAGTCAAATGCTGCCTTTTTGTCAAGGGCAATTGCTCTCACCTCACCTCTGGCAATCAGCTCTTTTGTCCATGTTTGAACCAAGGCTGTAATGAAGTCAGGAGCTGAGTGACCCTGGCGGAATCCAAACGGAGCATCCGTGAGCAGGTTATTGCTGAGTAAGTGCCACTTGATAGCACTGTTGATGACTCCTTCCATCACTTTGCTGATGATGGCGAGTAGACTGATAGGGCAGTAATTGGCAGGTTTGGATTTGTCCTCATCCTTATGTACAGGACACACCTGGGCAATTTTCCACATTGCCGGGTAGATGCCAGTGTTGTAGCTGTGCTGGAACAGCATGGCTAGGGTTGTGGCACATTCTGGAGCACAAGTCTTCAGTACTATTGCCGGGATATTGTCAGGGTCCATAGCCTTTGCCGTATCCAGTGCCTTCAGCCGTTTCATGATATCACGTGGAGTGAATCGTATTGGCTGAAAACTGACATCTGTGATGCTGGAGACCTCCGGAGGAGACCGAGGTGAATCATCCACACGGCACTTCTGGCTGAAGATTGTTGCACATGCCTCAGCCTTGTCTTTTGTACAAACATGCTGGCTCCTCCACCATTGAGGATGGGGATATTTGTGAAGCCTCCTCCTCCAGTGACTTGTTTAATTGTCCATCAATATTTACGGCTGGATATGGCAGGACTGCAGAGCTTAGATCTGATGCGTTCATTGTGGAATCGCTTAGCTCTGTCTGTTACTTGCTGCTTAAGCTTTTTGGCACACAAGTGGTCCTGTGTTGTAGCTTCACCAGACTGACACCTCATTTATCACTCTGCCTGATGTTGCTCCTGGCATGCTCTTCTGCACTCTTCATTGAACCAGGGTTGATCCCCTGGCTTGGTGGTAATGGTAGACTGGGGGATATGCTGGGCATGAGGTTGCAGATTGTGTTGCTGTTGATGTCCCACAGCACCTCATGGGTGCCCAGTATTGAGTTGCTAGATCCGTTCAAAATCTATCCCATTTAGCACAGTGGTAGTGCCACATAACACGATGGAGGGAATCCTTAATGTGACGACGGGACTTTGTCTCCACAAGGACTGTGCGGTGGTCACTTCTACTAATACTGTCATGGACAGATCCATCTGCAGCAGGTAGATTGGTAAGGATGAGGTAAGGAATAGCCTGGAGATGGGTTTTGCTTGGGTGGAAATCTTCTGCTCCACCCAGTGCCTCAGCCTGCTTGAGTGACCTCTTGTCATTTTGCATTTGGAGAACGTCAAGTATACCATTAGGGGGTCAGTAGAAGGGTTCTACCTAAGATGGCAGCCATTAATTTCCTTTCTCAAAGAGTTAGTCACCTTCAGTTGTTAAGGGATTTAGTTTAATGTTGGGGGTCAAGTTAATTGGGATTCTTGATTGTTTATTGTGTCCTTTTTGCATTGTAACTTGAATTAACTATTTTATATTATTTTTACAATGAAAAATTTGCAATAAAAATATTTTTTTAAAAGCAACTCATTCATGCTCTTTAAAAGATTACCTCACCAGAATTAAGCTCTACTTTAAAATTAAGTTACCCACCAGCAAGAAATTACAATGATCACTTTTGCAACTTCATGTAAGTGGATTGCACCTGGAAAGGTAGACACCTTCCATGATTAATAGTGAGTAGCCGCTGCTTTGCCCTCTTTGATGGGTGTCTGTAAATACCAACCTCTGCTTGATATGGGATGGTGGCCAGGTAAAATTGTAAGTGATCATGCAGGCTGTCTGGGTTCCCTTTAAATATTGAGCCTGGGCCTTCAACCCCATGAGGCATTGGCACCGAGGGGGACTTCCTGCCTGCCCCTGTCGCGAGAATCGGTGAGCTCTGAGCAGATGCATATGTAACGTGCAGAACAGTGCAAGATCATGTGTGGTCACCATCCTGCACCCCACCACCCCACCCAACACTTCCTCCCCAGTGAAAACTCTCCGACTTCCATGCCCGCCACTGAACCGCAACTCCAGAACAGAGGATTCTCACCACTGCTTCTAAATCTCTGTGCTCTTTGGATGGACATGGAATAGAACCTTTAAAATGCTCTTAGAAAAAATTGCTACAACTATAACTCTCAGGTTTATGAATCGCTGTATTTTTGAATGTCCAAAATCATTAGATACCGCTCCAGTAAATATGGAACTGCCAAAATAACGAATTGCTTTACAGTGTTTAGCATTGTTAAAGTCCAAGGCACTTCAGAGGAGCATTCTAAAACAAATTTTGATACTGAGCCATGGAGGGAGATGTTAGGATTGATAACTAAAAGCTTGTCAAAGAGGTAGGTTTTAAGGATAATCTTAAAGGAAGAAAGAGAGACAGAATGACAAAGAGGTTCAGGAAAAGGGCCTTGGCAGCTGGAGGCACAGCCACCAATGGGGAGCAAGTAAAATCAAGGAAGCGGAAAATGGCAATATTGGAGGGACAAGATTGTCAGTTTATAAGATGTAGTTAAATCTAGGTAGCGCTTGTATTTTGAAAAAAATAACACTTTAGGTACGCACATTGAGATTTACAGAATTATTTTGAAGTAAAGGTAATCCATTAGCCCCATGAAACTCCACCCTTCACAGAACATTTCACACAGCAAGATTGCATTTCAGGTTCTCTGACAATCTGTAAAGGTTATCAATTTTGGACATCAAAAACTCAGAATCATTCATTCCCACGGCAATTTTTTGGGAGGGTCTTAGTCAAAGTGAATAGTTTTTTAAAAAAACAAGCCAAACCATAATTATTTCTCCAGTTCCTCGCTGCACTCTGAAGAGTATGAGTACTTGCCAGAGGCTGATTAGTTGAAATGTACATTAGCTATGCTGTTTTGAGATAAGGTCCTCATAGAGATGGTGGGTGGGATTCTCTGTCCAGCGACGCCTGAATCGCGAAACATAATTGGGCAGAGAATTGTGCGTGAGCCAAAAATCGAGCCGCCGCTGGGTGCCCAACGGCATGCCATGCTCCGGTGCCTTGATAGTGACGTGAATGCACGCTAGTGTGGGCATGCAAATTGTGCAATAAACACCATTGGCATATCGTTAATGGGCCCATCGCGGTATTCTCCGGGCCGCCCATGATGCTCTGCTTCCGCCAGAAGGAATTACCGACAGAAAGGTTCACTTGTGATATTTTAAAATCGGGAAACAGGCACCGTGGCTGCTGAGGGAGAGAGAGAAGATTGGACATGTTCCATGGGCTGCCGGTCTTGCCACTGGCTGGACTAGCTGAGGGCTGGGATGAGTAGAGGAGGGTAACCAGGGCATGTGCCCTGGGGTTGGGGTGTCCCTCAGGATCAGGGTGTCCAGGCATGGACTGCCATTGCCGCAGCCTGCAGGCAGCCATCTTGCTTATCACACCACTGAATACCCACGTGGCCCATGGTTGCGCGGAGCGACACCAGTTGTATGGGTACCCCCACCTACCCACAACCGGGCTCCACCCTGCCAGCAGAACATCATGTGGCCCACCCAAGGGGCCACGATAGATTCTACAGGTGGGCACTGGATGGGGGCCGCAGAGTGTCCCGCTGGCATGGGTAGCCAGAGGCCCCCACAGTTCCGGGCACCGACGGGGCCAGGGGTGTGGTGCGGGGGGCAGAGTGCCAGGGGGGACAGCTGGGAATGGGTTTAAGAATGGGAGAGGAGTGAGGGGGTGAGGGGATGAGGGGGACATTTGGGACCAGGGGCTGCAGTGAAGGCCAGGGCCACCGTGTAGCCCCTTGCACCTGGTTTGGCACAGGGTTACACACCATGCGAACAATTGTTTTTTAAATTTAGAGTAGCCAATTATTTCTTTCCAATGAAGGGGCAATTTAGCATGGCCAATCCAACTAACCAGCACATCTCTGGGTTGTGGGGGTGAAACCCACGCAGACACGGGGAGAATGTGCAAACTTCACACAGACAGTGACCAAGGTCAGAGATGGAACGCGGGTCCTCAGCGCCGTAGGCAGCAGTACTAACCACTGTGCCACCCTGCCCCATGCTAACATGTCTGCCTTTCACCCCCTGCATACAATGAATTTTAATATCCAACCAGGAATGGCTGGCATCTTCCTTGTTGCTGTAGCCCTGGTTGATGCACTGAGGCTGGATAACCAGGTGTTGCTCAGTCAGGGCCCTGCAGAGGTGGAGCTTGCCCAAGAGGAACGGAAGCTAGTGAGGATGGAGAGCCAGCCGCCCAACGGGAAGGAAGCGCTGCATTAGACCCTGTGTGTACCGGCAGAGCCTGTCCTTTGAGGACCTGCCAGACTGGGCATGTCGCTGGTAAGCAAGGGGACCGTATGGCATATCTGGAACCACGGGCATATGGAAGAGGATATCTGCCCTGAACGTTTTCGCCACGGGGTCCTTCCAGCCGCCGAATTGGGACCTGTCTGGGATCTTGCAGATCTCAGTGCACAGGTGCATCTGTGTGTAACAGAGGCTCTGTATGTCCAGTCGCAGAATGTGAACTTCAATGTAGCTTCAATGTGGAGCGAGCCCACCAGGTTGCCCGGGCAGCGGGATTCGCCACCATCGCTAATGCAATGCCCAGGGCCAGGGGGAGATCGACGGGATGCATGTCCCCCTATGAGCACTGGCACATGAGGGGCTGGTTGTCACAAACTGAAAGGGGTACCAATCCATGAACAAGCAGCTGGTGTGTGCCCACAAGATGCACATCATGCACGTCTGTGCCTGATACCAGGCAGTGTGCATGAATCCTTCAGCCTTCATCCTGGCACACTCGATTCTTAACACATTCAAGGCGTCCCCCCGGGTGAGGGGTTGGCTCTTGGGAGACAGGGAATATCCGCTGTCATGGCTGATGACCCCTATCTGGAGGCTACACACTGACGTGGAGACCCGCTACAACGTTGCTAATGCGGTGTCCAGGGGCCTGATTGAGCGGGGTGCATCGGCATCCTGAAGATGCAGTTCAGGTGCCTGGACCGCTCTGGAGGGACCCTCCAATATAGCACATCGTGGTGACCTGATGTGTCCTTCACAACATCGTGCAGCAGAGGTGCGACGTGTTGGAGGAGGGGGATGAACGCCAGGCCTTGTCTGACAAGGAGGATACGGAGGAAGGCCAGGATGGGAAGTTCATACGGTCTGGGATGCCACCGGTGGTTGCATAATGTATGCGTCAGGGCTGCCGCGCACGAGTCTAATCGCCTCCAGAGTGGGTAATTGGGCCTAGGTGGGGTGCGCTTTCAGAGGGTAGGCGCAGACTTGATAGGCCAAATGGCTTCCTTCTGGACTGTGGGGATTCTATGATTCGAAGATGGTGACGACCCGATCTGCAATGAGCTCTGCTGCTCCGCATCATTCAACAACGTTTGACTCCTGCCCACGGTAGTACTTCTCAATGTCTGCCTGGGGACCCCTGCATGGAAGCTAGCCATTCTATCAAATGATCCCATCAAACCCAGGAGGCGTGAGAATCATCCAATGTCAAAGAAAGGATAATTAATTCATGTCTAATTAACCAATCGCCTGTTAAGTGACTGACACTTTCCTGAATGAATCAAGGGGGGCTCAGCTGAGAATTAGAATCAATGAAAGTTAGTAAAGGGCTAAACCACAGATACGGATCCCTTAAAAATGTGATCCGTATGACTGATTAGTAGCCCTCCGGGGATTCTTGAAGTATTCGTGAAAATTACTTTTTTAAAAAGCCTTTTATTGAAATGACTTTTAATTTGTAAATCTGGAGTTACTTTTATCTTGAAGCTTTTTGCTTTCACTCTTCTGTATCTTAAAGACTTTTCAATGTACTCTCAAAAGTTTTCGATTTAATTTTGTGGAAATGTACCAATTAAAAAAATAAAGAGTGCTTTGTATGCCTCTTCGACCGGACTGAGTGCCTTATCCTCAGTAAGAGATAAGAGTATCTTTCAGTGCCTTTCGCTATCCTATGTGCTGTACCCCTGCCAACCTAACTGGTGTCTAACCTTCTGGCTTTACGGGCCCTAACACTCTGTCCAGGTGGGTCCCCAGGCAGTACATCAGGAGTGGAGGTAGCCTGCCCTGTGACCGGGACCCCTTTGGCAGCCGTCCACTGGAGCGTCCGGCATTGGATGGGCCCAGCAGTCTCTCAGGTGGGTCAGGTGGTATGGTGCCACCCTGTTCTGGCTTCTGCCCATCGAATCCGCCAGGGACAGGAGGGGTGGGGGGGGGGGGGGGGGGGGGGTCTGAGGTGCTATGTTATTCCGCACCTCCCCTGCAGGGGTCACCAGCATGACCCAGCCCCTCCTCCTCCTCCTCCCTCAGGGTGCCAGATGGCTCCCGGGCTATTCCTTGGGACGGAAATGTGGCTGTTGCAAGCTCCGGGGGCTCCCCCGGCACCTGGCGCTGCCAGTGCTAGAGGTCCGCTCTCGTCGCGACCAGGATCTCAATGCTCGCAGCCATAGAACACAGGGACTGGCCCATCCCCCTCTGGGACTGTGCCACGTCCCTCTGTGACTGGCTCAGGTCAGCCAGCGCCCGGGCAATGCCGTCGACGCCCGCAACCATGACACGTTGTGACTGGGCCAAGCTCTGGAATGCCACTGCAATATCCAGGTGTCCCTGATACATGGCTGCCTGTGACTGGGCCGCCCTGTCATGTGCCTCAGCCTGCACAGAGTGTCCTAGGCCTTGGACATCTTGACCCATGGCCATGACCCTCGCGCAAGCCCTCCACTGCAGGCGCCACTCGTTCAGTCTTGGTCTGGATAGCACACATGGTCGGCACCACCTCCTGCCCCTACAGGCTGTTGGATTCTTCCAACTGCACCTGCAGGTGCTGAATGGTTGCTGACACTCCCTCATGTAGTCCCCGGCTCTGTGTCTGCATCTCCAGCATCGATGGGACCACACTTTTCAAATGACCCATCTGGACAGCAGCTAGTCCCTGAAGTCGGGCCGCCCTCCGACCCTCTGCCCCCTTGGACGTTCCTACTTCCGCCTGATGTACCGCTGTACGCATCTGCGAATCGGGGTGCAGCTCTCCATGCTTCCATCTTCTTGGCTGGAATGAATGTTTGTGGGGAGTGGAGTGCTCATGTGCGGCTGCAGCTTGTCAACCTCTCAAGTGCCAATATCGATCCCGGTGAATCGGATGGTGCTATGCACTGGAATTGCACTAGTTCTACTCTGGCTCTGGTGCTAGCCCATTAATGGATCCTGAATTGCTCCAGAAGCAATGCCTCTTTCGGGATCATAGAACACCACCGATTCATTCCCGGCGTCAGCACTTAGTCTCTGAAGAGGAAAATCCCAGCCGGTATATTTTATCCCTTATGCAATTTAATTGCCACTTACCTTTTAGCTATTTGGCTTTGCAAGTCTCAAATCAACTAGCTTATTTCACAGTTATGATCAAAACAGCCTTTAATATGTATTTCTTAGCCTAAGTATATGATATACTGAATTTATTCCACATCTATGGCATAACAATCTGACCAGAAATATTTCTACAAGGATCACTGGCAGTTTGAAAATCAAACAGCTGTGTGCTCACTCTCACTATCGACGAGTGCCAGTTGTAACCATGGCAACTTTCTTGCCATGATTGCCCCTAAGCACACTGAACTGTCAGCACTCACTGATGTTACCAGCTGATCTAAAAAAGAAGTGAAACAATGCACAAACATACTGAATAAAAGAGAAGCAGAGATCCCAAAAAGGTAAGCACACATTCCATCACTGCATCCTCCTTGACAGCTAAATAGAAAATGATGATAAGGACAGTGAAGATAAACATTCTGAATGTCAGTAGATACTATTCATTATACACAACAAAGAATCACTATAGGCATATTGCTCTCATAATACATCATTTCTTGTCAATATTCATTTTTCTCCCTCTCCAGTGTTTCTCTTTAACCCTCATGGCACAAAGCTGATGATTCATGCAGCATTCTTATTCCATGGGAATAGCAGCCTTCTCGAAACTCATTCAAGTGGCCATCTTCAAGCCAGTCCCTTTCCTTAGAATCACTGCTCACCATATTTGTACCCTGACATTTGTATACATGTACTACTTGCGTACCCGCTGAGTGTGGATCATGGTGAACATATGGAATGGTTTTAGAGGTCATTTGAAAGTGAACCAGGCAAATACCTGGAGAACCGTTTGATATGGGGTGTGAGAGGTATATGGGATATATCTGCGATGCAATTATTTTTTAAAATCAGTTTCTAGTGTTGTCAATTCGCACTGGAGATGCCAATAATGTTGCTCTTTTTAACTGGATACTGATATGATGGTTATTAATGATGAAATTGCTTTTCAGAGTCGCCAGGTATCAAATGATACCACCACAAGATTTTACTGGGTATCGATCAAAGACCAAACAACCAGTTAGTTAGTTCAAATTCAATGATAGTTTATTTACACACAAGAATGACTTCGACATGCAACATAAAACACTAAAAGCTAAATTACACCTAACACTACAACAACCTGTACTTAACTTCAGGCACCCGGCTTCATGCAGAGGAACAAGGCCTTTGTTCGGATCTTGCGTGGCTGGGTCTGGAGAAGTGACTTTGTTTCTGCTGGGCTCATCTGTCTGGTAGCGATCGTCGGTCTTGAACTTGTCTTCTGGTCGTAATGCGACACTTGGTTTTAGGCGTAGGCCGGGGCCAAGTGAGACCGAATGCCGGGGCCAAGAGAGACCAAACACATGACAGTGTCTCCCTTAATCCTTCTGGAGTTTTGCGCTCCTTTGGGCGGTCCTTAGCTTAGGTCCAAATAATTCGGCAGGCTTCGATTATTGCCTTCGATTTTGGCCAATAAAAAGGCAGGTGCCTTGATGGCGGAGCGTGTCCTGAGCGGTCATTGACCTTGACTTTTTGGGCTCCCTGAGCAAAGGGAGTGGCGCTGATGAGTCTGTTTCTGTATCTGTTACCTGAGTACAGGTCTTTTGTTCTGGGGAAATGGGCCATTAGAATGCAAAGTAGCTGGGGGTTTCGATAGCGTCTAGTTATCTGAGTTGCCAATATACATAAGCTCTGCGCGTCTGAGTCCTGGGTTGACCATATTTCCCATGTTCCATTGCAGGTGGCCATATTTCCCGGGATCCTTTGTAAGTGGCCATCCCAGATGGCTACATCCCGTCTTTTTGATCCTGAACGCGAAGCGTGGTGGATCACACTGTTGATCCTCATCCGTCCTTGATGTGCCGGTTACCCTTGGTTAAGGACAGGTTCTACACTACTCTGTCCTATGTTTTTGGAGCATTTACCTAATTTTATCAACACATCATAAATTCATAAACTCTAAGGGGCCACTATAAAACATTTAATCATTACACATTTAACTTATTTACACAAGGGAACCTCTAACTATCATTACCTAAGCTACTCTCATGTTGCTGGCAAATATCAAAAAGGAATTTATGTAAAATACAAACATTTTTAAGAAATAAACAGCAGCATCACATCTCTACTTAATCTATTACAGTCATAGAAGAAGTACAATCTTCTTATTTTGTCAGTGAAAAAGGTTTAAAAGGTTTGTGGGGTTTGTTGGATTCCAAGGAAAGGGGCTCGGAGTGTGTATATTGGGGAGCAGGAGGCTATCCTTCGCCATTTGTGGAGTCTAAGTGTCTGAACGACACTGCAGAGTATTGCTATTACCAAAAGGGCTTCTACTGTATGGGAAAGGGAATACCATTTTACAATGTATCCGCACCATGTGGGGGTGTCAGTGTTTATTTTCATGTGAGGACTGGTGTCCGGGCTAGGGGTCTCTTATTGTTTGGTCATGTCCAGGGCCGGTGTGGTGTGGGGTACAAAGGCTGTCAACGCGCGCAGTTGTAGGAGTCCAGCGATGATCACAATGGAGGATCAGCAGTCCTGTCTTCATCTTGTCTTTTTGTTCTTCGTAAATTCCTGGGGGTGCAAGCATAATATCTGTTATTATCGTTGGTTAACATCTCATTTTGTTTGTCTTTCTCTCTTCAACTTCAATTACCCATTAGAATCATCACCACGTGTAACTCCCTCATTTTTTTGGAAATAACCATTTTAGAGACAAGACATCCGAAAAAATACTTCTGTTTAAGTGCAAGGAATCCCACAGCTTGTGGTCGATGCGGTGATTGGCGGACAATTTTTCCATCCAGTGTCCAGAGGTAGTTCACATATAGCAGCAAAAGTGTAACAACCAAGTGTGTCAAACATGTAAATAGCAGTTGCAGTAGCGACCAAAGAGTCGAGGAAGGTAAAGAGTTGAGTGTACAGGCTGTGACAAAAGGCATTCTGTAAACCACACTAAAGATCAGATAGGAGGAAACAAAGACCTGCCAAGGACAGTAAGGAGTGTAAAAAACCATTCCAGATTACTTGAAGTGATCGAAGCATGAGGTGCGTGTGGGCCGCGCAGGCAAGAATGGGTGGGATTCCCCGGGTAGGGCAGTGATCTGTGCCGTTGCTCCACTACCCAAGCTTGGCTGACCGGGTGCACTGGGGGTCCTCAGGCAGGGCGGGGATTAGTGCCGTTACTCCCTGCCTGGGTGACCGAATGAGCGGAAAGAATTTGTAACATATGGGATCCAACAATTTGTTCCTTTAACGGTCATTGGGCAGTAAATGGCGTCAGAAGAGTAACCATGACTGTATCAAGAAATTTTGTAACTGGCCGACATTAATTAAAACCATGTGAGATCAGAAGAATAAACTGTATCAAGAAAGTTTGTGTCAAGCCGACATTAATTAAAACCATGTAGCAATAAGAAAGATAGAAAGAAAGAAAGCGGGCAGGTTCCATCAGGAAATAGGACACCGTAATTCACATGCGGTTCCTTTTTCTCATCATCTGGCCACCTCAGGGTTCCGTTACAAAAAGCGTTGCGAAAGGGTTACTGTAACGGGAGTCAGACTCTGAGTCATCACCATCTTCTGGTTGCCAAACTCGTGTCTGACGTTTCTGTGCCGTGGCCACGTGAGCCGTCGTGGGATCCGAATCGTCATTCCTTATTAATCGACAAGAGTTGTCGCGGTGCCAATGGGGAGTTCATTTGTCATGAGGGGCGGTAGCTGCAAAGGTCAAATTCCCGTTGTCGGGCAGTGGCTCTGGCTGTGGCAGTGAAAGGGGACACAGGGGGCCAAACATGTCCTGGTTGTGGTTCCAGGGGCTGTCGCTGTCGTCCGAATCAAGCTCAAGGTGGAAAGGTGTACCTGTGGGCGGAGACAAGGTCGGGTCTGTGGGCATGGACGTACTGTCCTGGCTGGGGGGGGCTGTCCTAAGTTGTCGATGGGCGGGGCGGAATCATCTGCCATTGCTAGGGAGAAGTGGTGGGAGTGGCTACATTGGGTTCCATAAACTTTAAGCTGGTTGATATGGAACCAACCTGTTTTTCCATTGGGGTACGTTATTTTATACACAGAGGGGCTCACTTTATCCAAAATGGAGTAGGGTTCTGCAAATTTAGGGGTGAGGAATGAACTGGGATTATACAGGGAAACCATCACTTGCTGACCGACTGTATACTCTATTGGGTGGACTGTTTTATCAAAGCAGGCCTTACTCTGCTTTTTCCTAGCACCTTGTCAGACAGCTGCAGCGAGCTGAGCTGCTTTAATACTTTCCGTGAGTTGTTGAACTGCTTTTTCATGGGTGAGAGCGGTGACTTTGGGGCTGGTCAAATCAAGTCCTAATAAATATGCAGTTCCTTTCATGGGTAGTCCGGTCATGAGGGTGTGGGGAGTGAATCCTGTGGAACTTGATACTGTGTTCCTAATAAACATAAGGGTGAATGGGAGAACTGTGTCTCATGTGGTGTTATGCTGTTGCACCATTTTCCTAATAGTCGCTTTCAGGGTCCGATTCATACGTTCCACAATACCGCTGGATTGGGGGTGATAAGCAATGTGGAATTTTTGTTTTATTCCAAAAATCGTTAGGACATTCTGCATTATGGGAATCTTGGTCCGATTCAATGCTGCGGGGGAGTCCCCAGCGTGTAAATATCTGCTGTGTTAAGATCTTGGCTGTTGCCTTAGCCGTGTTTGTCCTGGAGGGAAACGCTTCCACCCATTTTGTGAAGGTGTTGATTACTACCAACACATATTTAAAACCATTTCTGCAGAGGGGGAGGGGGCCAATGTAATCGAGCTGTAATTTCATCCATGGGCCATTAACAGGTCGGATGTGTCTTAATTGTCCTTTCCTGGAGTACCTTTCAGGATTATTCTGTGCGTAGATTAAACAATTCTCAACATAATGCGTGACGTCTGCTTTTAAATCGGGCCACCAGCACAAAGGTCTTAAGTGGGCAATGGTGGTTTCTATCCCCTGATGTCCGTATCCGTCATGAAACTGGCAAATTATCTGGTTTCTGTCGTGGGTGGGGACCACATAAATTCCATTCTTTAAAATTATATTGTCCTGTACCGTCAGTGAGTCCTTGAATTTGTCGTAGGGGGCTGGGTAGTTTCCGTCTAAAATTTGCTTAAGAGTGTCGTCTGCCTTTTGGGCCTGGGCTAAATCTTCGATATTGGTCTGTGAAACCTGGACTGCATGTATCGGTTCACTCTCGGGGGGGTTGCCAAAAGTGACTGTATCATGACTGTAGCCTTTGCTAGGGCGTCTGCCTTTACATTACCGGGTGGGGAGGAACGATGATGGCTTCTGACTTTGATTATGCCACATGTGCGGTCTTTTGCTGTCTCGAGAATATGCTTCAATAATGGGGCTGAGGGTAGGGGATAACCATCAGCGGATATGAATCCTCTAGATTCCCACAGGGGCAGGAATTCTGTCAAACTATTGAAGACATATAAACTGTCCGAATATATATCTACGGGGGTCGGGACAGAGTCTGGGTGCTGCACTATGTATGCTACAGCTGCTAATTCGGCTGCTTGTGATCCTAAGTGGCCATGCAATTTCAAAGATATTTCCTCATCTTCCACATAAATATCGCATCCTGTTATTCTTTTTCCATTGTCAATGGTGGAGGAACCATCTACATAAACTTTTAAAGAGTTATCCGTGGTCGGGGGATTCTGTGTTCTGATGCCTGCTCGTGTGGGTAGTGATTTCGGAATAAAGGGTCCTGTGTGGTGTTTGGCTGCAATGATCTGGCACTCATGTGGGGTTCCTTCATACTGCAGGTTGTCCGCTAGAAATATGTGGGTCTTTGCCCATTTAACTGTGATGTCCCTTCCTTGTAATAACAGTGTCCAGCGAGCTGCTGTGATCTGGCTAACTGAACCATCCTTTAACCTACCATCTAACAGTAGTTGCGTTGGGGTGTGCTCGGTTAAAATCGTTACGGGGTTGAGGCCTGTGATATATGCAAAATACTGCACTGCCCATAAGACTGCGAGCAAGTGTCGTTCGCAGGCTGAAAATCCTTGCTCCACGGGATCCAAAACTCGTGAGGCATAGGCTACGGGTCCTAAATGTTCATGTCTTTCCTGTAGTAATACTACAGAGAGGGTTTGGTCAGTGGTCGCTACTTCTATGGCATAGGGAGAGTGTGGGTCTGGTACCTGCAATGCGGGGGCTGTGCCTAGGGCGCGTTTTAATTCATCGATGGCGTTCGTGTGCTGAGGAAGCCATTCCCATGGGGCATTCTTTTTTAGGAGCTCTGAGAGTGGGGCTGCTTTTGTGGCAAAACCATCTCTATGGTTCCTACAATACCCAACTAATCCTCAGAATGATCGGAGTGCAGTGATATTGTGGAGCAGGGGCAATTTAACTATTGATTCAATCCGTTTCTGTTCGATCTCTCTTTTCCCGTGTGTGATAATGGTACCCAAGTAAAGGACCTTTTCTTTCAGGATCTGGGCTTTTTTCGGGTCAACTTTGCATCCAATTGATTGTAAGAGACCTAGCAATTCGGAAAGAAGCTTAACATGCTCTTCCTTTGTGTCCTTCTGTAGGTGTAAGACGTCCACATACTGAATAAGGCATTCGGGTCGGGACAATTTGGAAAGTCCGTTGGCCAATTGTCGGTGGAAAATGGAGGCGAAGTTGTGGAAACCTTGCGGGAGGCATGTCCACATATACTGCTGTCCTTGAAATGTGAACGCAAACTTGTATTGACAGGCCTTATCTAAGGGAATGGACCAAAAGCCATTGCTAATGTCCAGCACAGTAAAGTACTTTGCGTGTACTCCCTGCTTCAGCATGGTTTTGGGACTCGTGGCAATGGTGGGGGCTGCTAATGGGTTGACCTTGTTGAGGTCTCGGTAGTCAATAGTCAATCGCCATGAACCGTCGGGTTTCTTTACGGGCCAAATTGGGGCACTGTTTGTTGGGCTATGGGCCGAATTACTCCTTGATATAGTAAGCTACTGATAACTTTTGCAATCTCACCCTCGGCTTGCTATGGGAAACCGTATTGCTTTTGGGGCTTGGGATCGGGACCTGTAATTGTGACTGTTCCCGGAATTTTTCCAGAATCGTGCTTGTGCTGGGCGAAGGATGCTTTATGTTTTCTTAGGACCTCTCTAATCATCTTATCTGTACTAATGGCTTGTGGATCAAACCAATAGTCGCCTACTGAGCAGATTCTATGTTCGTAGTCTCCTACTGTGAGCGTGGCGGGGGCTCTTGCTGTTCTGGCCATTTTCCATACACACCTATTCACGGGATCAAAGGAAAGGTTGTGTGAGCTCATGAAGTCGATTCCTAAAATGTGCTCTGTGTTTGGGGCAAGTCCACTAAAACAACGGGGTGCTTGGTGTTTATGTTGCCGATTTGAATATCTACGGGGGCCGTAATGTATCCCTGCTGTACATGTCCTATAAATCCACTAAGAGTGATGGTGACTGTGGTAGGCCATTTGTCACGCTGAAACATTTTGGATGAGTTTAAAGTGGTGCGGGACCCTCCTGTGTCCCAAAGGAACTCTACTGGGTGTCCCTGGAATGTACCTGTGACTACTGGTCTGCCTGATTTGTCCTAGAGTGTGTCGCAGACCCAAGCTGGGGAGTCCGAACACCGTCAATCTGTGCCATTAATCACTGCATTATCTGATCGGGCGCTGATGCTATGTATGGGCCTAACATTGTTCTTAGGTGGGGCGTTCGATTGCTGGTTCCGTTGCTGGTTTGGGGGGGCGTTGCATTCGCGGGCATAATGTCCCTTTTGTCCACAATTATAGCAACCTCGGGGTGCATGTGCTCTGGGGTGCTGACCTTCATTTCTGCCCTCATTTACCCATGCAGGGTCCTGAGTAGTCCTGACTGGGTTCATATTCGCTTCTGACTTCTCCTGATCTGCCTTTCTGTGTAGGGATTGTTCCCAAGCTCTGGAGAGCCTCTTTAAAATCCAAACTTCATTATGTGTGGTGTCCGTGGGGTCGTAATTTACACAGGCTTTTTGACCTGTTTCTGTGGTGTGGGAGACTAAAGTACAAGCCCATTTAGTTGTGTTGTCATTATCTAAGTTTGTGCGGTTCAATTCCCCAAATACCGCTTTAAAATGGATCCAAAGGCAACCTGCATCTGCAGTCGAATGCTCTCCCTTCTTTTGTCTACATCGGTTCAAACTTTCTACGGGATCTCCTCTGTTGTATCCAATCGCATCTAAAATAGCTGCCTTCATCTCCTGGAGGCTTCCTCCTCCTACATTCTGGGGCTCTGGTAAAGCTGAGCTAACGGACGGGTCAAGGCTCATGACTATAAACTTAACTTCTTCCGGTTCGTCCAGACCGTACATAACTGTTTGCTGTCCTACTCTCTCAAAGAAATTATGCCGTTCTGCTGTGGGTTCAAATGGTTCAATTTTGGCCAAGGCATCTCTCAATTGGCTGATGGTTAGTGGGGTGGTGTAAATGAAATCGGGCTCCTCGCGATCCTGTGACGAGCGCTGTGTGGTGACTGGATTCATGGGGTTGTGTGCTGCTGCGCAGTTGGTGGTGCGGGTGCTTTCCTTTTCGGGCCTGGGGGGGTCTGTTCGGATTTTCTGTATCCTCCACATATCTATGGGCGGTTTCATTTAGTTCTTGCCAACTGGGGCCATTCTCCTGATCTAAATTCGGTCCAAAGGTATCTCTGAAGCCGTTTTGCACTGAAAGCAGTGACTGTAACTTTGCTATTTGTTGCCTACATTTGGCGTGATCTCCTGTACTCTGTCTTTGTTCCGTTGTGAAACTATGGAGTGCTCGTAAAGCTGCCTTCAAATCTGCGCATTGTTTCTTTAGCTGTTCTACCTGCTGTTCTGTCTCTTCTCTTACCAAGACAGCGCGCTGTGTATCTTGGTAGGCCTTATCGTACTGGGTCTGAAAGCTGCCAAGGTGAAGTAAACAAGATTGGTGTGCCCGTTTGACATCAGCCATCTCTTTATCTTTAGCTGCCAACTATTCCCGGAGTTGCTCATTAATTTTCTCACATTCACTAAAGTTTCCCTCATTCTTTTCCTCTTCCTCAACTAGCTGTCTGCGGAGCGTCCTCACAACCTCCTCTGTGCCTCGCAATTGTGCCAAGCAGGACACGATTGCCATTGGCTTACGAACTTTCACTGCATTCTTTTTATGTACCTCGGTTAGGTTGTCCCACCAGTGTGTCCTATGCTTCCTGGACCTGACTCTTCATTTGAACAAAACTCGGACCAAAGGGGCCATCCTTTCCCCATCAAATACTTTCTCAATATCTCTTCCCACATGGGGCACAACTCTGCTCTACTGGTCGCTGCGACCTCGGGTTCCTGCGGGTTCATTAGGCATTCCATTGCCTTTGCTGCCATTGCTTCTATTATCTCTTTTCCGACCGTTAATTTGGGACAGGGGGAATAAGGCGACGATTCGAACAGTGGGTATGTCCTAGGCTATTTTCCGGTTCACAATATTCCCGATAGTCAGAGGCTTTTCCCCAGGGTAGAGGGGTCAATTACTAGGGGGCATAGGTTTAAGGTGAGAGGGGCAAGGTTTAGAGTAGATGTACGAGACAAGTTTTTTTACACAGAGGGTAGTGGGTCTGGAACTCGCTACCGGAGGAGGTGGTGGAAGCAGGGACGATAGTGACATTTAAGGGGCATCTTGACAAATACATGAATAGGATGGGAATAGAGGGATACGGACCCAGGAAGTGTAGAAGATTGTAGTTTAGTCGGGCAGCATGGTCGGCACGGGCTTGGAGGGCCGAAGGGCCTGTTCCTGTGCTGTACATTTCTTTGTTCTTTGTTCTTTGTTGATAGTTTTACGCAACAAAATCTGACGAGTTTACCTTATATCCCTGTTAGCACACCTGCAAGTTAATACACACTTCCGAATCTTGGAGATTTAATCGATACGGGCCTTACACTTGTGGTTTTTTTCACTTTTCTCAATTAGGTTTCTAATGCAAAGTTTGGTGGGTTCTCTCGGAGTGACAAAATCACTTCTAGGTCAAATCCAGTCAGATGTCGCCAATAATGTTGCCAATTCGCACCGGAGACGCCAGTAATGTTGCTCTTTTTAACTGGATACTGATATGACAGTTATTAATGATGACATTGCTTTTCAGAGTCGCCAGGTATCAAATGATACCACCACAAGGTTTTACCAGGTCTCGATCAAAGACCAAACAACCAGTTAGTTAGTTCAAGTTCAATGATAGTTTATTTACACACAAGAATGACTTCGACATGCAACATAAAACACTAAAAGCTAAATTACACCTAACACTACAACAACCTGTACTTAACTTCAGGCACCCAGCTTCATGCAAAGGAACAAGGCCTTTGTTCAGATCTTGCATTGCTGGGTCTGGAGAAGTGACTTCGTTTCTGCTGGGCTCATCCATCTGGTAGCGATCGTTGGTCTTGAACTTGTCTTCTGGTCATGATGCTTCACTTGGTTTTAGGCGTAGGTCGGGGCCAAGAGAGACCGAGCGCCGGGGCCAAGAGGGACCGAACACATGGCAGTGTCTCTCTTTATCCTTATGGGGTTTCGCGCTCTTTTGGGCGGTCCTTAGCTTTGGACCCAATAATTTGGCAGGCTTCGATTACTGCCTTCGATTTTGGCCAATAAAGGGGCGGGTGCCTTGATGGCGGGGCGTATCCTGAGCAGTCATTGACCTTGGCTTTTTCGGCTCCCTGGGCAAAGGGGAGTGGCACCGATGTGTCTGTTTCTGTATCTGTTACCTGAGTACAGGTCTTTTGTTCTGGGGAAATGGGCCATTAGAATGCAAAGAAGCTGGGGGTTTTGATAGCATCTAGTTATCTGAGTTGGCAATATACATAAGCTCTGAGCGTCTGAGTCCTGGATTAACCATATTTCCCATGGTCCTTTGCACATGGCCATATTTCCTGGGATCCTTTGTAAGTGGCCATCCCAGATGGCTACACTAGCAACACCATATTTACCTTGCATAATCAGGAATCTGCTCGAGACATTTTACTACATTAAAGGCATTACATAAATGCAATTGTGCTTGTAATATATTCCAGGGAAACTTTGTTGCGCAAAGTTGCAAATGTCATGGGTGAAAACATTTCAAAAGCTTCAGCCAAAATCTTTTAAAGTTGTTTTGATTCAAAAATGTCCTTCATGTGTGGAAATTTGCAAATGTTAAGTCTACCATTTAAGAAAGATGATAGTCAAATCAGTAAATTATAGTTCATACAATCATAGAATTTACAGTGCAGAAAGAGGCCATCGTGTCTGCACAAGCCCTTGGAAAGAGCACCCTTCTTAATCACATGTCTCCACCCTATCCCCGTAACCCGGTACCCCCAACCTAACCTTTTTGGGCACTAAGGATAATTGAAAATGGCCAATCCACCTAACCCGCACATCTTTGGACCGTGGGTGGAAACCGGAGCACCCGGAGACAAGGGGAGAAAGTGCAAACTCCACACAGTCACCCGAAGCTGGAATTGAACCTGGGTCCCTGTAGCTGTGAGGCAGCAGTGCTAACCACTGTGCCACCGTGTCACCCTGTTGGGTGACAAAATGCCAATTTCTTACCTTAGAACAGTGAACTGCTATTGCAGATCAAATTGACTGATAAACATAAATATCTAGAGATTTAGCCACAAAACAACTTACAAGAAGTGTATGACAAGTATGCATTTCCTAAAGTCCTTGAAATGCTGTTGGTTCAAAATTTGTGCCCATCTTTTATGCAACAGTATTTTTGAGCCTTGTCAATCAGATTTTCACCCTTCCACAGCATTGAACAGACCCAAATAAAAGTTACACTTCCTAATCCCCATTTATGTGGTACTCTACAGGGACCTCATTCAAAGGCACAACCATCAGGTTCTAAAGTACGCTCATAACACTTTCATCTTACACAGCCTCCGTAAGGTCAGTTTGATTAACCCTGAATGAGTAACAATTTTCTCCAATCAAACTTGGAGAACACCGAAGCCTCAAATGTAAAATTCTCATATTGAAACCCCTTCATGGACTGGTCCCCCTGTCTGTCAACTCTAGTCATACAACTCTACAAAAACTCTGCATTCCTCTAACTTTTGCTGTAAGTGCATCCGCCCACTCTACTGGTCCACCAATGATGTATGTGCCATCAGCCATTTGGAGTTCTAATTTCTGAAATAACCAGCCTAAACTTTTTGTGAGGGCCACGAAGAATCCAGCACGAGTTTTAAGGATACAAAGTAATAACATTTATTTACAATAACATCTATATATATATATATATATATATATATAGAACAGCAGCAGCAACTTCCCTTGCTGCACACTCCTTCCTGCTGGTTCCTAAACTGGCCAGCTTTATTTATACTAGGAGTTTACTAATGGTTTCTCCGCCCCCCTCATTGGGGAAGCTCATACTCCCACAGGATTGTGGGATTGTCATTAGTCCCCAGCCAATGGTAAGTAAGCAGGTTATAACACTTCTCTTTCCTCTTTTAGGAGCTTGCAGAAAACCTATCTCTTTAACAACATTTTTCGCCACCAGACAAGGGAAATATGCTTCCTGAACCTACCCTGTCAAGTCCTATAGGAATTCTGTGTGCCTGAATGAGATCACATCCCATTTTCCCTCTGTGACAAGTATATCTTCCCATAGATAAGGAGACCAAAACTGCACTAAATACTCCAGGTGTGGTCTCACCATCGCTCTACTTAACTGCAGTGAGACATCTTTATTCCTATACTCAAATCCTCTTGTAATAAAGACCTTGGCCTTCCTAATTGCTTGATGTACCTGCACGTTAGCTTTCAGTGGCTCGTGAACATGGACACCCAAGTCCCTTTGAAGATAAACACTTCCCAGTTTCTCATCATTTGAGAAATACTCGGTCTTTCTTTCTAAAGTGGATAACCTCACATTTCTCCACATTGCATTCCAGATTCCACTATCTGTAAGTCTCAACTTAGACATGATCCGAACTTCTTTGCAGAACATGCCAGTAGCTTGTGTCTGGTGAGTCAGTTGAAAATTTTATTTTAGATTTGTATCGAAGCAAAATGTCAAACATGCAGCAGCCATTTAATAATATCTGCTCAGCCAGATGGTCACTTTCAAGATTCTCATTAACGGTAAGTGACGGCAGTGAGAATCGGCCAGAAGCTTGTATACAGAAGGGATGGAATAGAGAGATTTGCGGCTTGGGGGGGGGGGGGGCGCGAATGTCAATGGACTGATCAGCATTCACCCAACCGACTCAAGAGTAACAATATAATTTAGAATTTTTATATTGTTCCTTAAATAACAGTTCTCAAGAGTATTTTTCAATAAAGAGTTCGCACGAGAGAGAGAGAAATGGACATGGGCATCCAGTGGGAACTGAAAAAGTGTTTTGGGGAAAGAAAAACAGTGAAGACCAAAAAATATGTAGCAAGTGGTAGTGCTTTTGAATGAGAATTTCAGAGGCTGAAAAAAATGGCTAAAAGATTGGCCTCCAATACTGAAACAGAAGAAAAGGCTGAGGTCAAACATAAATCCAAACTCACAAAACCCAAAATATAGCTAAAGAAGTTCTCTCAAATTGTGGGGGAGCTTCTTTAGGCACACTGACACGAGTAACCAAATGTTTAAATACAACAAAATATTGAATTTACTAAACAACTGGTACTGTACACAAATTATTGTAGCAAATGATTCAGTGTAGTTTTTTAAAAATCATTTTCAGTGGTTTAAAATCAGGTTACTCTGGGATGAAGGACTATACAGATTTAAAATGCTTATTTTTTCGTGATAAACCAATTTTAAATGTATTAAAACTATACCAAGTTACCATTCTTAAATATCAATTGATAATATTTAATGCAAACACAAAACAAATTGGATCTTTTGTGCTCCCGATTGGTTCATGGGAGATGTTTGAGTTTTTGCGAATGATTATGGGTTAAAATTGAACCAGTGCAGTTTCAGGCACAATTTATGTGCCTACTTTCCAGACTGCATTCAAAGTGGAAACTCTACCCTAGCACATTTAAGTCTTGGGAGTGGGTCTTGGACTTACAACCTCCTGACACAGAAGTATACCATGACTCAAGATGACACCAGATATAACTTTTAAGTGGCTGTCAAGGATGCAAATATGGGTTACCAAGAAATAGCTGCAGTAACTCCTAGATTCGTCTCATTTGGAAAACACGAGCACGCACTGAAACGTAATTTCTTATGTAGATAATTTGTAGTCTAATTTTTCTTTGGCTTGCATAAAGTAAGACACATCCACATCTGGCCAGTTGGTTTATGCAGCATTACAAGGACACTAACCCATTTAGTGGCTCATCGACTTTTGTAATCATGCCCAAGGTGATTTTATGTGATACAATTCTATTTTGAGCCAAATGGTACTTTTCTTCAAACTTCAACTGTGAGCTGTGCACTATCTTACCATTTGATGTCATGTTCTTCAGGCAAAAAAACAAGACCTTGAAACTAATCATTATATTCACTGATGATAGAAGCTAAGGTTTCCCTGGGTGCATTTACCACAACTATTGATCGGATACCAGGAGCTGCAGTATCTGCTTCAACTCTTGGCACTGCTTCGTTCTGACTAGAGGTCTGCTGCTTCTTTTTGGACAGTTACAATTTGAATTATGGGAGAGGATTGCTAGCACCCTCGAAACATGTGCCAATTAATTCAACAAACTCTTGCTCACTGTATGGAGTTTCACCTCTTGAGAGTGTACATGAAGAATATGGATGCATGCTTTTATTGATTTTCAGTGCAGAAGATATGGAAATTGTGACAGTTCTTGCTTGAATTCCTGAAATCCCCCTCTAATTGTTAACCTTCCCGATTGCGGGTACAATTTCATAAGATTACGGGCGAGGTCTACGGGCCATGCTGTGCCCAAAAAGCAGCGCGACGCAGCTGGCAGATCCCTCACAATCTCGCGAGACATCAGGAAGTGAATCTCGAGCACACTTTCTGGCAAATCTGGATATTAAAGTGAGGCAGCTAGTCTCACTCTCATATGCATACCCAAGATCTAACCAAGGCGTTGGGATCTAGCCCCTTTGCCTCTTGGGAGCGCTGTTCAGTGCTGGTCTCCACAAATGGGGTCCAGATAGAATGTCACTCGTGGGAGTCTCCCATGTGATTGGAGTCCCCTAGGTGCTTGCCCTCTGGACAGGGTGGCACACTGGAAGTGCCACCTGGGTATCAGCCTGGCACTGTCCAGGTGGCACTGCCAGCTGGCAGGGGCACTGTCAGGTTGGCATTGCCACAGTTTAAAAATGGTGTCCAAACTCTCCCTGCACTGAGGAGTTCTGGCGAGCGGAGCTGCTCAGTGCAGGAAACGGGACTAAGTGCATCCTCAGCCGCGCATTCCCCGCTGAGGGCCCCGATATATCTGACTGGCCGTTTGATAGCGTGGTGTTTCTCAACACTTCGAGCACCAGGAAACACCTGGCTAATCGCGTGCGCTATGGCACTCTGTTGCCATTCAGGTAGAACTACAGCTCATCCATTGCGAATAAATATAAAATGCTTTCAGAGAACTCCAAAGTGCCCCACCACACTCAAATGGTTTTAGCATACTTGAGGCAAACGTCATGCATCATGAAATCTATTTGAAGTTAGGCAACCTCTTGTGACCTGGGGGTTGGTGTTTACACAATGCTAACCTGCCCAGTGAAGCAGGTGAGGCTACCTCGTTGGACGTTTTTAAGGCAAAAATAGATAGATTCTTGAATAGCAAAGGAATTAAGGGTTAAGTGGAGCTGAGTCCACAAAAAGATCAGCCATGGTCTTATTGAATGGCAGAGCAGACTCGAGGGGCCAGGTGGCCTACTGCTGCTCCTATTTCTTCTGCTCTTATGTTAACCTCCACAACAATATCAGGGAATCATCTGGTTCTGAAATTAACTGCATCTTCAGTGATGCTGTGATCCAAAAGAAGGTAATGCTGCTATACTGCAGTTGCAGTTAACATGAGGTCTGCAGCTTTCCTCTGATTGAGATTGTCACATACCAACACCCACTTCATCAAGTGAAAGCTTTATCATTTCTCAAATGCCACTGCATTAGAATTTCACTGAAAATACCTTATCACTTTACTCTACATGTCATGAACTATTTCAGATACAAGTCACTTTTCTTTGAGTGAAATTATTATGTAAGCAAATGCGACGGTCAATTTATGGAAACAGACAACAATAAGACGAATAGGGGAATGAATAACACAACAATGTTATTGGATGGGATTTTAGCAGGAGGACTGTTTTACTGAAGGATCAGGGACTGTTACTTATAGGTGGGTGTGGCCATGTTAATTGATGCAGAAATTCTGTCACATTGACACTTACCAACTTTTACAGATGCACCACAGAAAGCTTCCTATCTGGCTGCGTCACAGCCTGGTATGGCAACTGCTCAGCCCAAGACCGGAAGAAACTGCAGAGAGTTGTGAACATCGCCCAGTCCATCACACAGACCTGCCTCCCATCCATTGACTATCTACACCTCACGCTGCCTGGGGAAAGCGGGCGGCTATACCAAAGACCCCTCCCACCCATCTTACTCAGTCTTCCAACTTCTTCCATCGGGCAGGAGATACAAAAGTCTGAGAACACGCACAAACAGACTCTAAAACAGCTTTTTCCCTGCTATTACCAGACTCTTAAACGACCCTCTTATGAACTGATGGACTTATGGACTGATCAGACCTCTTCACACATCTTTGCTACTAAGTAGTCCTACACTCCTGTATGTGTCTATATATTTACATTGTGTATTTTATGTTTGCCCTATTATGTATTTTCTGTTCATGTACGGAATGATCTGTTTGAGCTGCTCGCAGGACAATACATTTCACTGTACCCCGGTATTTTGTGACAATAAACCAATCCAATCCAATCCAAGGTACGATGGTACACTTTTTCAAAGCATAAGATCTTTAATGTCCCATGAGCAGGCAAATAAGGTCTCAGTTGAATGTCTCAATGGAAATCTGGTCCTCTGATAACAAATTTGGAGTCAAAGAGCAGAGGGATTTAGGGGCTACAGGTTCACAGGACATAATGATCTTGCCAGCCTTGAGTGAAATTCTAGGTTTTTTTCTCAAGAGGTGCAGGCTATAAATACTAAGAGTATTCAAGAGCCCAGACAAAACCTTAGTAAGGCCACAGACTGCTGTCTACAGTATAAGAAGGACATTGAGGCTTTAGAAAGTATACACAGTATGTGATATCTGGTACACGGACATACAAATATGAAGAGAGATTAAAAATTGTGACTTTTTCATTAGAAGCATGCAGCTAATGCGGTGGCAATAGCAATTTTTGCAATCATGAAAGAATGGGATATGATATATACAGACAGTAGTTGGGGGATCTGGAACGAGGCGGCATATACACAAGATTAAATACAAGAGATATATAGCTAGAGCAACACCTTTACACGGAGTGTTGTGAGGCTGTGAAATTCACTTTCAGAGTCACTGGTTCAGACAGAAACTGTCAATATTCAAGATTCGATTATTAAAGGAAATGGGGATGAGAGGATATCAGAATAGGGTGAGTACAATCTCCGGCAACAGAGCACCCCTCCCCGATACACTCAATGCATTCTATGCTCATTTGAGCAGGAAGTCAACGAACCAATGTCACCTGCCTCAATAGCCTCAGCACACCCATACCTACCGACACAGTATCAGAAGTTAGATTGGCTGTATAGTCTGTATATATCATGCCCCATCCTTCCATGATCAGCCTTCTCAAAAGTGAACCCACAGAAAGCAATGGGTCATAGAATCATAGAATCTATGGCATGGAGACAGGCCCTTCCACCCAAACTAGTCCATGTCAACCAAAAAGCTCAGCTAAGCTAATCCCATTGGCCTGCATTTGGCCCATATCCCTCTGAACCTTTCCTATCCATGTATCTGCCCAAATGCCTTTTAAATGTTGTCAGTGTCCCTGTCACTTCCTCCAGCAGTTCATTCCACATACATACCACCTTCTGTGTAAAACAGTTGCTCCTCAGGTTCCCATTAATTCTTTCCCCTTTTAACTTAAACCTATACCCTCTAATTCTAGATTCCCCGACCCTGGGCAAAAGACTGAGTGCATTCACCCTATCCATGCCTCTCATCTTATACACCTCTACAAGATCACCCCTCAGTCTCCTGCACTCCAAAGAAAAAATTCCTAGACTGTCCAATCTCTCCTTATAACTCAGTCCTTTGAGTCCTGGCAACATCTTTGTAAATCTCTTCTGCACTCTCTGTGAGATTTCACAGCACTGGGCTGGTTTAGCACAGTGTGCTAAACAGCTGGCTTGTAATGCAGAACAAGGCCAGCAGCGCGGGTTCAATTCCTGTACCGGCCTCCCCGAACAGACGCCGGAATATGGCGACTAGGTGCTTTTCACAGTAACTTCATTGAAACCTACTTGTGACAATAAGCGATTATTATTATCTAGTTTAATAATATATTTTCTGTAGCAAGGCGAAGAAAATGAACACAATACTCCACATGCGGCCTCACCAATGTCCTGTACAACTGCAACACAACTTCTCAACTTCTATACTCAATGCCCTAACTGATGAAGGCCAGCATGCCAACTGCCTTCTTCACTGCCCTATCTACCAGTGACTCAACTTTCAGAGAACCGTGCACCTGAACTCCAAAGTCCCTCTGTTCCACAATACTCCCTAAGGTCCTACCATTCACCGTGAAAGTCCAACCTTGATTTGACTTCCGAAAATGCAACACCTCACACTTAACTGTATTGAACTCCATTTGCCATTTCCCGGCCCACTTCCCCAGCTGATCAAGATCCTGCTGTAATTTTTGATAACCTTCCTCACTGTCTACAATACCACCTGTTGTACTGTTATCTACAAACTTACTGATCATGCCTTGTACAGTCTCATCCAAATTGTTGATATAGATAACAAACTGCAATGGGTCCAGCACTGACCACTGAGACACACCACTAGTCACAGGCCTCCAGTCCTACAAGCATCCTTCCACCATTACTCTCTGCCTCCTACCATCAATTCAATTGTATATCCAATTTGCTAGCCCTCCCTGGATTCCATGTGATCTAACCTTCCACAGCAGCTACCATGTGGAACTCTATCAAAGGCCTTACTGAAGTCCATATAGATTATGTCTACCGCCCTGCCCTCATCAACCTTCCTGGTCACTTCATCAAAGAACTCTAACAAATTTGTAATGCATGATCTCCCATGCACAAAGTCAAGCTGACTACTCCTAATCAAACCTTGTCTTTCCAAATGCCTGTATATCTTATCCCTCAGAATCTCCTCTTGTAACTTACCCACCACAGATGTTAGGCTTATCGGTCTGTAATTCCCAGGTTGTTCTTTGCAGCCCTTCTTAAATAAGAGTCCTGAAGGAGTCCCTCGTTGTACACTCAGATCCTACACGGACCAACTGGCGGGTGTGTTCCCAGACATCTTCAACCTCTCCCTACTCAGCTCCGAGGTTCCCACCAGTATGCTTATCATACCGGTGACAAAGAAGAACCAGGCAACGTGCCTCAATGTCTACTGCTCGGTGGCCCTGATATCTATTATCATGAAGTGCTTCGAGAGATTAGTCATGAGACACATCAACGTCAACCTTTCAGATTAGCTTGATCCACTACAATTCTCCTACCGCCACAACTGGTCCACAACAGACACTATCTCCCTGGCCCTGCACTCATCCCTGGAGCATCTTGACAACAAGGACACCGACATCAGACTCCTGTTCATTGACTACAGCTCCACCTTCAACACCATCATTCCAGCCAAGCTCATATCCAAACTCCAAAACCTAGGACTAGGCTCCTCCCTCTGCAACTGGATCTTCTACTTCCTGCCCCATAGACCTCAATCAGTAAGGATAAACAAAGACACCTCCACTATGATAGTCCTCAAACTGGGGCCCCGCAAGGCTGCCTACTTAGCCCCTACTATACTCCCCCTACACACACGACTGTGGCAAAATTTGGCACCAACCCCATCTACAAGTTTGCTGATCACACGACCGTAGTGAGACGAATCTCAAACAACGATGAGTCAGAATACAGGAGGAAGATAGAGAACTTAGTTGCATGGTGCAATGACAGCAATTGCTCCCTCAATGTCAGCAAAACTAAGGAGTTGGTCCTCGACTTCAGGAAGCAAAGTGTCGTCCACACCCCTTGTGACTGGAAAGATGGCATTGGAGGACAACGTCCAGATTCCTGAGACTTTGGGCACGATCAAATGGCCATGCTGCACCCAAAAAACAGCTCGCCACGGCGCAGCATGGCTGATAAAAGCTGGGAGACCCCGCTTCTGGGATCTACGCAGCTCGCAAAACCTCGCGAGATCCAACGGGATCTTGTGAGACGTTGAGATGTAAATCTTGCCTATTGTGGGATCACAGCTAGTCTCACTCTAATGTGCAGATGCCCGAGGTGTTCTAACCCTTCGCCTCGGAGACCTCAGCACTGGTCTCCACAAATGGGGAACAAATGGAACAACACTTATGGGTGTCTCCGGGGATCGGAGGCCCGCAGCTGCATGCCCTTTGGGTAGGGTGGTGCCCTAGTGCTGCTGGTGCCACCTGGGTACCCTGGCAGTGCCAAAGTGCACAGGTAGCACTGCCAGCTGGACTCTGCCTGGGTGCCAAGCTGGCATGTTTTGCGCAAGTGTGATCGGGCCAGGGGTGCCTTGTATGGGTGTTGGAGACCCACCCATAGTGTTGGGCTGGGGATTTAGGGGTCGCTTTGGGGTCTCGGAGATCGAGATTCCATTTAAAAATGGCGCCCCGATTTCTCGCGACACTGGGGAGTTCCAGCGAGCGGAACTCCCCACTAAACAAAAAGGGGCTATGTGCGTTACCCGCCGAGGCCCCGGATACAAAGCGAGTCATGATTAGCTGTGAGTGGCGTTGTAAAGCCATGTGTTTCTCACTGCTGCGAGTGCCAGGACACACGCTGCTAGACATGCTCACTATGGGACTTTTTTCCCAATTAGTTGAATCGCGCCCATTGGATCCAATTCCAGGAAGATGGGCTGGTTGGAGCTGCAATCATGTAAATAGAAGGAAGCATTATAAATACCATTAGGGAGCCAATGGCACAATCTTTTATGGAAAGGTGTGATATAATAGCAGAGGCATAGTTTAGGTTAATGCAGAGTATTCCCAGCCCCAAAAGTAATTGAGGAAAAAAGAGTAGCAGTGTTATTGAAAGACTCCATTAAAGCACTGAAATGCAAGGATGAGATATGGAATGGTGAAAGAGATTAATCTGTTTGATTAGAGTTAAGGAATCAGAAGGGAACTGGTGAAATAGAAGAGATATGCAGATAAGTAAAAAGAAATTGCAGATGGAGCCATAATACTGCAAGATTTCAATTATCCAAAGATAGCCTGGGTTAAAAATAACGTGAGTGTCACAGAAGCGTGGAGTTTATACTTCAGTACAGGACTGCTTTCTAGATCAGTATAGTTTTTATTCATCAAAAAAGACGCCTCTGTTCGATGTAGATTTGGAAATAGATTGGCGCAAGTAGTTACTATAATGGGAATAATGACCATAACATTGTTATAACTATTGAAAAGGAGAAGTGTTTACGATTTGACTATGAAGAACGAATTTTAACAACAGAACAGGTAGTAGCTCAGATAATTTGGGAAGTAAATCGAACGACAAGACGGTGGAACAGAAAAATGGGAAGCTTTCAAACAAGAAATGATTAGGATACCAATTAGGTATTTCCACAAGAATTATGTTAAACCTTGGATAACTAGAGAATGTGTGTGATCCTTAAAAAGAGGCAAATGACAAATATTTAGGGCGGGATTTTCCGACTGCTCCCGGCCAGCGACTGGAAATTGCCATTTGAGATCAACGGATCTTTAAATGATCCCCATCCCGTCCTTGGCGATCTTGCGGTAGGCGCGGCCAAAAAATCCAGCCCATGGGGTTGTTAATGCAAAAGAAGATCAAGCAGTGTATCAGAGTATGATACTGCACAGAAAGATTTTGCACACTGGGCCGATAAAAGCTCTTTGGTCGAGCTACCCAATCTGTCCCATTCATCTGCTCTCTCTTCGTGGCTTTGCCATTTTTCCCTTCAAATATTTATCCAATTCCCATTTAAAAGTTTCCATTGAATTTTTTTCCACCACCCTTCTATATTGTAACAACTCACTGCACAGAAAAATGGTTTCTCGCGCCACCTCTCGTTCTTTTGCCATTCTTCTATAACTGTGTCCTCTGGCTACCTCCCCTTCTGCCACTGCAAACAGTTTCTCAATCAACAGATAAAAAACGATCACCGTTTTGAAGTCCTCTAATAAATCTCTTCTTATCCTTCGCTGCCAAGGAGAAGAATCCTAACTTCATTCTTCCTACCAAATTGCATCAAATTGCATCATAAACCAGACTGATTCTAGGGATGTCATATGATGAGAGGTTTACTCGGTTAGGATTTTTCTCGCTGTAGTTTAGAAGAATGAGGGGGGGATCTCATAGAGACTTATAAAATTCTAACAGGACTAGACAGGGTAGATGCAGGGAAGATGTTCCCAATGATGGGTGTGTCCTGAACCAGGGGTCACAGTCTGAGGATTCAGGGCAAACAAGTTCGGACAAAGATGAGGAGACATTTCTTCACCCAATGAGTGGTAAGCCTGTGGAATTCATTACCACAGAAAGTAGTTGATGCTAAAACTTTGAATATATTCAAGACGCGGCTAAATATAGCACTTGGGCGATTGGGATCAAAGGCTATGGGGAGAAAGCAGGATTAGGCTATTGAGTTGGATGATGAGCCATGATCGTGATGAATGACGGAGCAGGCTCAAAGGGCCAAAAGGCCTCCTCTTGCTCCTATTTTCTATGTATCTATATATTTCACACCCATTCTATCACCCATACATCTGCTGATTTCATCAGTTTATATTCTCTTGAAACCTGTTGCTATTCCTCTCATAGTGTACTATAAGAGCAGCACGTGGGTAGCACTGTGCTTCACAGCGCCAGGTTTGATTCCCGGCTGGGTCACTGCCTGTGCGGAGTCTGCACATTCTCCCTGTGTCTGCATGGGTTTCCTCTGAGTGCTCCGGTTTCCTCCCACTCGTCCCGAAAGACGTGGGGAGCGATTCTCCGCTCCCGCGCCGGTTGGGAGAATCGCCTGGGTCGCCAAATTTTCCCGCGACGCCGGTCCGACGCCCTCCCGCGATTCACGGAAGCGGCCAGATCGGCACAATCACGTTTTGCGCGGCGCGGTACAGTGAATCGCCCGGGACAGCCAAAATGGCGATTCACCGGTACCCCCACGATTCTCCGGCCCGGATGGGCCGAGCGGCCTGCCCAAAACGGCGGGTTCCCCCCGGCGCCATCCACACCTGGTCGCTGCCAGCGGGAACAGCGTGGGAACGCTGGGGGGGGGGGGGGGGGGGGGCGGCCTGCGGGGGGGCGAGGAGGGATCCTGCACCGGGGGGGGGGGGGCCTCAAATGGGGTCTGGCCCGCGATCGGTGCCCACCGATCGTCGGACCGGCCTCTCTGAAGAAGGACCTCCTTTCTTCCGCAGCCCCGCAAGATCCGTCAGACATCTTCTTGCGGGGCGGACTCGGAGAGGACGGCAACTACGCATGCGCGGGTGACGCCAGTTATTCGTCACCGGCCGCGTCATGTATGCGGCGCCTCCTTTACGCGGCGCCAAGGCAAACTTTGAAATTATGCCATGTGTACTAAAGTCCAAATCAGCTATATCAAAAAACAGAGCAGTCCTGTTACCAATCACGAGTAAACATTGCTGTATTTTCATCCATTCTGAAAATCAAAACATCACCACTGCTCTCTGCATTCTGCCCCAGAGTCAATTTTGCATCCATGCTGCCAACATCCTTTTAATCCCATGGACTTCAGTTTTGCTAACAAGTCTATTAGATGGTGCTTTGTCAAACACCTTTTATAATTGCTAGATACATGAACCGTGCTCTCCTCATCAACACATCCCCATTACTTCATCAAAAGAATTGAAATAAGGGAAATAAATGCTTGACAATTGAATGGATTTCTACCTTTGTACCAATATATATATCAAGTGCTCCCCAGGATAGGCCAAATATGTATTTAAAGATCCTCTGATTCTTCCATTTGTGACAGAATGGCATATTTTTTATAGAGGGAATGCAAAGCAGATTTAAAAAGGAAATGCAAAGATCTTTTACAGGAAATAGCAAATAATTTCAGAGAAACAAAGAGGGAAAGAATTTTTAAAGAAAAGAATGGGCTAATTAGAGAACAAGAAAGAAATATTCTCAGGGACAACGAAGAAATACTGAATCAGTATTTTGTCTCAGTCTTTATGCAAGTGTAGTAATTGTAATAAAAGAGCTGTCGCAGAGTAGGATAATTATAGATCAGGTAGCACTGGACAACTTGGTGCAATCCAAGGTGGAAAAGGCACCGAGCCCTAATACACACATTTAGAATGCTGAGGGGTGTCAGGGGAAAGAACAGAAGCTCTAATCACAAACTTTCCAACATCTTTGGATTTGGAACTGTGCTAAAGGATAGTCAGGTTACTAATATGACATCACTGTTCAAGGAGGAAGGACAGAATGGGTAACTAAAAAAACAGCCAACACAATTATCAGCAATGGGTAAGTTGCTCGAAGGCATCACAGAAATATTAATACTCAGTTAGGAAACCATGGGTTAATTAAAGCCAATCATCACATATTTACAAAAGACAATTTAAGCCCAATCAATTTAATAGAGTTATTTGAGGAAATAATGGAATGTGTTGATATTATGAATGTACTGGGGCAAGTGTATGGATTTTCAAACAACTTTTGATGAGGTGCAGCATCAGAGGTTTTTTGATAAAAACTGGACAGTATTAAAGGAAATATGCAGCATGGGTTGCGGAGCCGTCCGTCGCGGCGCTCCCGATCGCGCAAATCCACGCGCAACAGCCGGAGCAGCCAGCTTTTAGTAATGCCGGCTGCCAGTGGCCTTCAAAACGGCCAGGAACAGATTAAAAAAATTTGGCCGCACTGCGCAGATGTGCCCGATCATCGGTGCATATGCGCAAAACTATACGCATGCGCACCGATGATCGTGCACACATGCGCAGTGCGGTCGCATTTTTAAAAATATGGTCACAGCCTTTTTTTTCAAGTTCGGAGGGCCAAAGGGGCCATTGGGGCCAAAGGGACCCAAAGCCATTTCCTCCATCTTTGTCAGCAACAAACAAAGTAAGAGAAAATGATGGGTCGCGCAGGTCGGCCGGCGTGGGCCGCAAAGGTCGGCCGGCGTGGGTCGCGAAGGTCGGCTGGGTTGGGTCCCGAAGGTTGGCCAGTTGGTAAAAATGGTTCCCCAGAAAAAAAGTTTGAAAAACACTGGCATAAACCACCAGCTCACGGTCATAACGATCTTTTGGTGAATCTTCCTTCTTGCCATGTATTATTTTTGTTTTGACTGCTTTTGACATTGTACAGTTTATAGCAAACTTTCGTGGGGCATACAAACGTCTCAGAAATAAGCATTATTTAATTAATCACATTCAACCATCCCTTTAGCGCCCTTGACTGTTTGCCACAGTGTAGATCACCCAATATGCGTAATAGCATTGGAAAAAAGTACGTTTATTTGAGGCTGCAATGCATATCTTTCAACCTGCTATTTTGAAAATAAAAAACTTCCATTTATATTGTGACCCCCATCACATCCTGAGGACATTCCAAAGCATTTTATGGATTACTTTTCAAAATACAGCCAATGTTGTTACACGACCAAATATGGTAGCCATGTTGTGCACAAGGCCTAACAATTAATTGATTAATAGTCATATAATCTGTTTTTCCTGGAGTTGATCAAAATCATGAAGTCAACGTGAATCTAAACTAAAAGTGAAAGTGTAGAATTTAATCTTAACAAGAGGTTAGTCTTGAGGTGCCAGATTTTGGTGTTAATTGGATTTCAGGTTGACAGACATTGTTAAATTAGACAGTCAAGGATGGCAGAGCAGGGAATCCTTTGAATGTATATGAAATGCAATACGTGAGATGTTTGCTCTAAAGGTAGAAAAAAGCAGGTTGGGAAGCAAAGGATCGATGCTCAAGGAGCAATCACTTATTCTTCCTAGAATATCAAAGAGGATAAAGGATTTCTGGATCAGACTGCTCAGGTAGTGGTAAATCATACTAGATATAGGGGTGGTGTAGAAAGAGAGCTGGTGACCATCTGCAATAGCAGCAAAGTGAGAAAGGACACATGGTACAGGGAATCCCTAAATGATCAGAACTGTACTTGACACATAGGCTAGGAATTTCCTTAGACTGGCTCCTGTTCCACCATCAAAACCTGACTGAAAGTGCAGCAAAAACTTCAATTAAGAAAACAGATGGCTTTATGGACAATGTAAAATATATTTTCAGATTTCTTTTCCTTCCCCTCCTTGTTCTCTTTCTCTTTCCTGAAGTTAACAAACTTCCTATAAACATTGGGTTTTATGCAGTTATGAATCACATGTAGTTAAACTCCATCCTGCGATTAGCTGGCATGCCCTTCAAGCAAGTGGCCCCAAAATGTCACCATGTGAAACTAATTCCGTACACACCTGGGATCAAGGGAGCATTTTCCTTCCCCATCATAGCACTATAACATCCAATGCCACTGGGCCTCATGGAAAGGAGCAACATTACTTAAAAGGAAATTTGGAGAAATACAAAATGAATCATGTGGGAAACATTTCCCAATTAACCAATCACTTGTGTACAATTACAAAGCAAAAATAAATGGAAAAACTGGGAATCTGAAACAAAAAACAGAAAATGCTGGCAACAATTTGCAAACAGAAAGAATAGGTTAAGTTTAGGGCAGCATGGTGGCGCAGTGGGTTAGCCCTGCTGCCTCACGGCGCAGAGGTCCCAGGTTCGATCCCAGCTCTGGGTCACTATCCGTATGGAGTTTGCACATTCTCCCCGTGTTTGCATGGGTTTCACCTCCACAACCCAAAGATGTGCAGGGTAGGTGGATTGGCCACGTTAAATTGCACATTAATTGGAAAAAATGAATTGGGTCGTCTAAATTTATTAAAAAAAGAATATGTTAAGTTTGGACAATGATTTCTACAAGTACTGTGTATTGCCAGTATCTTCTGATTATGTCTCATGTGTGCCTAAGGAGAATGATGGTACAGTCATAAGATTAGAAGATATTTGCAATGGTCCAAGTCAAATGTTCATTTTATACTCCAGCAGTATTGCTAAGTAAATTATTTTATTATTTTAAAATTGTAATTTTTTTTTTCTTATTGGGTACTCAGGATTGTCATAGAACCTGAATATCATATGATGCCAAGCTGGCACTGTTAGTAAATTATTGGGCCTTATAAAACTCAACAGACCATTGGATTCATTGATGTTATTAAATTGATTGTGGGTACGTTTTATAGAAGAAGGTTTCAGAACAAACAGCTACACATTTATATTGCATATGTTATTTTATTCTGAGCTCAGTTTTGCTACTTCCTGAGAGGCCCCTTAATGTCAAAAGGGACCATTTTAGTTAAAAATTCCCAGTGTGCTGAAAATACCTTTGAAATCTTACTCAGACTCCATCAGGATCAGTAATAACTATTTTCTCCTGTTTAGCTTTGGGTTGTGTCTTCAAGTATAAAGCTAAAAGAAAAAAGGGTTCTGTGCAATATGAAACATAAAGCAATAATTTAGTTAATTCAGGAAGAAACACTAGCTAAGACCATACAAAACAGAAATTAATTCAATTGGTAGAGACCAACCATAGGATGTCATTAAGCACTGATTCAGTCAAAAGAAATGTTTGGATTTCAAGTACTTTCTTCAGCAGAATTAACCATACCCAACTATTTAAGGAAAATAACATGTTATTTGATTGGAACTCCAGCTGACAGGAAGCATCAGGGATTAACAGTTTTTTCTTCTATGCTCTTCTTTTCCCCCGTTACCTTCCTTCTGAAACTATTAATATAGAACGATTGATGCAATGATGACTTCCCAATACTGAATAGACAAACACGCACATGCGCCAGATCTTCCAGTCAGCGGCAATGCTGGGAGCGTTGCTAAAATAAAATAAAAGTACTGGAAATCTGAAATATAAACGGAAAATGCGTGAAAATCTGAGCGCGCCTATGGAGAGAGAAATCAAGTTAGCATTTTGAGGCCGTATGACGATTCTTCAGAGCTAAAGATAGGTCGAAATGTGATGGTCCATCTCTGACACTTCCCTTCCCTTCCTTGATCATTCAGTCTCCATTTCTGGTGATAGACTGACCACCAATATTCATTAGTAGCCCACCGGCCAATCCACTCCTCCATCACTCACGATTTCCTCATTCCTTTCCCATGGTACCTTCCCTCTCGCAGAAGCTGCAACACCTGCCCCTTTACCTCCTCCCTCCTCACTGTTCATGGCCTAAACACCCCTTTCAGATTAAATAACATTTCACTTGCACCTGCTTCAATTTGGCCTATTGTATTCGCTGCTCCCAATCTCCTCTACATCAGGGAGACTAAACACAGACTGGAACACATTCACTCAGTCCGCAAGCATGACCCCAAACTTCCGGTTTCCTGCCATTTCAACTCAGCATCTTTCTCTCATGCCCACATGTCTATCCTTGGCCTGCTGAAACATTACAGTGAAACCCAACGCAAACATATTCCAATTAGATATATCAGAGCCCTCAGGACCTAACATTGAGTTCAACGATTTTAAACTGAGACTTTTTACATAGATACATAGAAGTTAGGAGCAGGAGGAGGCCTTTTGGCCCTTCGAGCCTGCTCCGCCATTCATTACGATCATGGCTGATAATCCAACTCAATAGCCTAATCCTGCTCCATCTTGACTCCTTTTTTCTATCCTAAACATTTGTTCTCCCAATGCAGGCCTCTCACTCACTGAGCCATCTGTCACTTGTTCTTCCATTAACATGTTCTACTTTCTTACCATTATGCCGCAAACAGCACCTTTTTTAGCCCGTCACGCAGCCATTAACACTTCCTCTGTCTCATATCCTTCAAATCTTTGTTGCAATCTGTCTTAGCTCCCTATATTGGCCTTCTACTCTTCTCCAACTGCTGCACACCCTCTCATACATTAGATAATCTATCTAATTTCTCACTCTTTAGCTCTGAAAAAGGGGCATATGGACTCGAAATGTTAACTCTCTTTCTCTCTTCACAGATGCTGCCAGACCTCTTGCGTTTATTCAGCGTTTTCTGTTTTTATTTCTGGGCACATTGCTGCTGTCATCAAAGTTTTCTGTACACTGATGGAGCTGCCTTGAAATGGGTCAGTGGCGCCTCTCCAAGGCACATCCAACGAGCGCAGGAAAATCAAAGGGAAGAGATGATACGCCCCTTTATTTTGGTTCTAGCTTCCATATTCGGATACATTCTTCAAGGTCTCAAGTCTTTGAATGAATGAGTGTGGGTTAGTGAATGTCAGAATGGATAAATGAGTGAGAGAATGCATGGGTGGCTGAGTAGACAGTCGCACCACTGGGGCGATGGGATCTGGGGGAGGACAGACCCATGGTGGGGGTATACAACAGAGTGGAGTAAGTGAGAGTCCAGTTTATCAGGGGAGGTGGTGGCATCATTGTCGCTGGACTAGTAATCCAGAGACCCTGGGAAATATCCAGGGTTCGAAGTCCACCACAGCAGATGATGAAATTTGAACTAAAAGATCGATGAAACTATCATCGGTTGTCATAAAAAAAATCTGGATCTTTAATGGCTTTTAGGGAAGGAAATCTGCCGTCCTTAACTGATCTGGCCTACGTGTAACTTCGGACACACAGCAATGCGGTTAACTCTTAAAATGCTTTCAGAACGGGAAATTAGGGATTGGCCAGCCAGTGACGCCCACATCTTGCGAAGAGCACAGCAGGAATATAAATCAGCTCTTTGATCAGGAGTCAGTCAAAGACAGCATTTAGGGAAATAAAATTGAGGTATGGCACCACAGGGAAGCGTTAAGTGATTTTCTGGAAGGTGAAAGGAAACCAGATCTGCATGGGAGAGGAATCCGGATCTGTGTGGGAGCAGAGAGGAATGCGGATCTGTGTGGGAGCAGAGAGGAAACCGGACCTGTGTGGGAGCAGAGAGGAATCAGGATCTGTGTGGGAGCAGAGAAGAATCCGGATCTGTGTGGGAGCAGAGAGGAATCCGGATCTGTGTGGGAGCAGAGAGGAATCCGGATCTGTGTGGGAGCAGAGGGGAATCCGGATCTGTGTGGGAGCAGAGAAAAATCCGGATCTGTGTGGGAGCAAAGAAGAATCCGGATCTGTGTGGGAGCAGAGAGGAATCCGGATCTGTGTGGGAGCAGAGAGGAATCCGGATCTGTGTGGGAGCAGAGAGGAATCCGGATCTGTGTGGGAGCAGAGGGGAATCCGGATCTGTGTGGGAGCAGAGAAAAATCCGGATCTGTGTGGGAGCAAAGAAGAATCCGGATCTGTGTGGGAGCAGAGAGGAATCCGGATCTGTGTGGGAGCAGAGAGGAATCCGGATCTGTGTGGGAGCAGAGAAAAATCCGGATCTGTGTGGGAGCAAAGAAGAATCCGGATCTGTGTGGGAGCAGAGAGGAATCCAGATCTGTGTGGGAGCAGAGAGGAATCCTGATCTGTGTGGGAGCAGAGAGGAATCCGGATCTGTGTGGGAGCAAAGAAGAATCCGGATCTGTGTGGGAGCAGAGAGGAATGCAGATCTGTGTGGGAGCAGAGAGGAATCCTGATCTGTGTGGGAGCAGAGAGGAATCCGGATCTGTGTGGGAGCAGAGAAAAATCCGGATCTGTGTGGGAGCAAAGAAGAATCCGGATCTGTGTGGGAGCAGAGAGGAATCCGGATTGGTGTGGGAGCAGAGAGGAATCCGGATCTGTGTGGGACCAGAGAGGAATCCGGATCTGTGTGAGAGCAGAGAGGAATCCTGCTCTGTGTGGGAGCAGAGAGGAATCCGGATCTGCGTGGGAGCAGAGAGGAAACAGGATCTGTGTGGGAGCAGAGAGGAATCCGGATCTCTGTGGGAGCAGAGAGGAATCCGGATCTGTGTGGGAGCAGAGACGAATCCAGATCTGTGTGAGAGCAGAGAGGAATCTGGATCTGTGTGGGAGCAGAGAGGAATCCGGATCTGAGTGGGAGCAGAGAGGAATCCAGATCTGTGTGGGAGTAGAGAGGAATCTGGATCTGTGTGGGAGCAGAGAATAATCCGGGTCTGTGTGGGAGCAGAGAGACATTTGGATCTGCGTGGGAGCAGAGAGGAATCCGGATCTGTGTGGGAGGAGAGAGAAATCCAGATGTGTGTGGCAGCAGGGATGAATCCGGATCTGAGTGGGAGCAGAGAATAATCTGGGTCTGTGTGGGAGCAGAGAGGAATCCGGATCTGCGTGGGAGCAGAGAGAAATCCGGATGTGTGTGGGAGCAGAGAGGAATACGGATCTGCGTCGGAGGCGATAAGAATCCGGATCTGAGTGGAAGCAGAGAAGAATCCGGATCTGTGTGGGAGCAGAGAGGAATCTGGATCTGTGTGGGAGCAGAGGGGAATCCGGATCTGTGTGTGAGCAGAGAGGAATCCGGATCAGTGTGGGAGCAGAGAGGAATCCGGATCTGTGTGGGAGCAGAGAGGAATCCGGATCTGTGTGGGAGCAGAGAGGAATCCGGATCAATGTGGGAGCAGGGAATAATCTGGATCTGTTGGGAGCAAAGAGTAATCTGTTTCTGTGTGGGAGCAGAGAAGAATCCAGGTCTGTGTGGGAGCAGAGAGGAATGCTGATCTGTTTGGGAGCAGAAAAGAATCCATGTCTGTGTGGGAACAGAGAGGAATCCTGATCTGAGTGGGAGCAGTGCGGAATCCGTATCTGTGTGGGAGCAGAGAGGAAACCGGATCTGTGTGTGAGCAGAGAGGAATCCGGATCAGTGTGGAAGCAGAGAGGAATTCGGATCTGTGTGGGAGCAGAGAGGACTCCGGATCTGTGTGGGAGCGGAGAGGAATCCGGATCTGTGTGGGAGCGGAGAGGAATCCGGATCTATGTGGGAGCAGATAGGAAGCCGGATCTGTGTGGGAGCAGAGAGGAATCCAGATCTGTGTGGGTAGCTAAAATCATGAATCTTCAGGAGCTGAGTATAAGAAAATCAAACAGAGACGTCACAAGAAAACTGTAAGTTGATTCGTTGGTGAATAACTGCAGAATCAGGATCTGTGTGGGAGCAGAGAAGAATCCGGATCTGTGTGGGAGCAGAGAGGAATCCGGATCTGTGTAGGAGCAGAGAGGAATCCGGATCTGTGTGGGAGCAGAGAAGAATCCGGAACTGTGTGGGAGCAGAGAGGAATCCGGATCTGTGTGGGAGCAGAGAGGAATCTGGATCTGTGTGGGAGTAGAGAGGAATCTGGATCTGTGTGGGAGCAGAGCGGAATCCGGATCTGTGTGGGAGCAGAGAATAATCCGGGTCTGTGTGGGAGCAGAGAGGAATCTGGATCTGCGTGGGAGCAGAGAGGAATCCGGATCTGTGTGGGAGGAGAGAGAAATCCGGATGTGTGTGGGAGCAGAGAGGAATCCGGATCTGAGTGGGAGCAGAGAATAATCTGGGACTGTGTGGGAGCAGAGAGGAATCTGGATCTGCGTGGGAGCAGAGAGGAATCCGGATCTGTGTGGGAGCAGAGAGAAATCCGGATGTGTGTGGGAGCAGAGAGGAATACAGATCTGTGTCGGAGGCGAGAAGAATCCGGATCTGAGTGGAAGCAGAGAAGAATCAGGATCTGTGTGGGAGCAGAGAGGAATCTGGATCTGTGTGGGAGCAGAGGGGAATCCGGATCTGTGTGTGAGCAGAGAGGAATCCGGATCAGTGTGGGAGCAGAGAGAAATCCGGATCTGTGTGGGAGCAGGGAGGAATCTGGATCTGTGTGGGAGCAGAGAGGAATCCGGATCTGTGTGGGAGCAGAGAGGAATCCGGATCAATGTGGGAGCAGAGAATAATCTGGATCTGTTGGGAGCAAAGAGTAATCTGTTTCTGTGTGGGAGCAGAGAAGAATCCAGGTCTGTGTGGGAGCAGGGAGGAATGCTGATCTGTTTGGGAGCAGAAAAGAATCCATGTCTGTGTGGGAACAGAGTGGAATCCTGATCTGAGTGGGAGCAGAGAGGAATCCGGATCTGTGTGGGAACAGAGAGGAATCCGGATCTGAGTGGGAGCGGAGAGGAATCCGGATCTGTGTGGGAGCGGAGAGGAATCCGGATCTGTGTGGGAGCGGAGAGGAATCTGGATCTATGTGGGAGCAGAGAGGAATCCGGATCTGTTTGGGAGCAGAGACGAATCCAGATCTGTGTGAGAGCAGAGAGGAATCCGGATCTGTGTGGGAGCAGAGAATAATCTGGATCTGTGTGCGGGCAGAGAGGAATCCGGTTTTATGTTGGAGCAGTGCGGAATCCGTATCTGTGTGGGAGCAGAGAGGAAACCGGATGTGTGTGTGAGCAGAGAGGAATCCGGATCAGTGTGGAAGCAGAGAGGAATCCGGATCTGTGTGGGAGCAGAGAGGAATCCGGATCTGTGTGGGAGCAGAGAGGAATCCGGATCTGTGTAGGAGCAGAGAATAATCTGGATCTGTGTGGGGGCAGAGAGGAATCGCGTTTTATGTTGGAGCAGTGCGGAATCCGTATCTGTGTGGGAGCAGAGAGGAAACCGGATCTGTGTGTGAGCAGAGAGGAATCCGGATCAGTGTGGAAGCAGAGAGGAATCCGGATCTGTGTGGGAGCAGAGAGGAATCCGGATCTGTGTGGGAGCGGAGAGGAATCCGGATCTGTGTAGGAGCAGAGAGGAATCTGTATCTGTGTAGGAGCAGAGAGGAATCTGTATCTGTGTGGGAGCAGCGAAGAATCCGGATCTGTGTGGGAGCAGAGAGGAATCCAGATCTATGTGGGAGCAGATAGGAAGCCGGATCTGTGTGGGAGCAGAGAGGATTCCGGATCTGTGTGGGAGCGGAGAGGAATCCGGATCTGTGTAGGAGCAGAGAATAATCTGGATCTGTGTGGGGGCAGAGAGGAATCCGGTTTTATGTTGGAGCAGTGCGGAATCCGTATCTGTGTGGGAGCAGAGAGGAAACCGGATCTGTGTGTGAGCAGAGAGGAATCCGGATCAGCGTGGAAGCAGAGAGGAATCCGGATCTGTGTGGGAGCAGAGAGGAATCCGGATCTGTGTGGGAGCGGAGAGGAATCCGGATCTGTGTAGGAGCAGAGAGGAATCTGTATCTGTGTGGGAGCAGCGAAGAATCCGGATCTGTGTGGGAGCAGAGAGGAATCCAGATCTATGTGGGAGCAGATAGGAAGCCGGATCTGTGTGGGAGCAGAGAGGAATCCAGATCTGTGTGGGTAGCTAAAATCATGAATCTTCAGGAGCTGAGTATAAGAAAATCAAACAGAGACGTCACAAGAAAACTGTAAGTTGATTAGTTGGTGAATAACTGCAGAATCAGGATCTGTGTGGGAGCAGAGAAGAATCCGGATCTGTGTGGGAGCAGAGAGGAATCCGGATCTGTGTAGGAGCAGAGAGGAATCCGGATCTGTGTGGGAGCAGAGAAGAATCCGGAACTGTGTGGGAGCAGAGAGGAATCCGGATCTGTGTTGGAGCAGAGAGGAATCTGGATCTGTGTGGGAGCAGAGAGGAATCCGGATCTGTGTGGGAGCAGAGAGGAATCCAGATCTGTGTGGGAGTGGAGAGGAATCTGGATCTGTGTGGGAGCAGAGAGGAATCCGGATCTGTGTAGCAGCAGAGAGGAATCCGGTCTCTGTGGGAGCAGGGAGGAATCTGGATCTGTGTAGGAGCAGAGAAGAATCCAGAAATGTGTGGGAGCAGAGAGGAATCCGGATATGTGTGGGAGCAAAGAGGAATCTGGATCTGTGTGGGAGCAGGGAGAAATCCGGATCTATGTGGGAGCAGAGAGGAATCGGGATCTGCGTGAGAGCAGAGAGGAATCCGGATCTGTGTGGGAGCAGAGAATAATCTGGATCTGTGTGGGAGCAAAGTGGAATCGGGATCTGTGTGGGAGCAGAGAGAAATCCAGATCTGTGTGGGATCAGAGAGAAATCCGGATGTGTGTGGGAGCAGAGCGGAATCTGGATCTGTGTGGGAGCAGAGAATAATCCGGGTCTGTGTGGGAGCAGAGAGGAATCTGGATCTGCGTGGGAGCAGAGAGGAATCCGGATCTGTGTGGGAGCAGAGAGAAATCTGGATGTGTGTGGGAGCAGAGAGGAATCCGGATCTGTGTGGGAGCAGAGGGGAAACTGGATCGGTGTGGGAGCAGACAATAATCTGGATCTGTGTGGGAGCAGAGAGGAATCTGGACCTGCGTGGGAGCAGAGAGGAATCCGGATCGGTGTGGGAGCAGAGAGGAATCCGGATGTGTGTGGCAGCAGAGAGGAATACGGATCTGTGTCGGAGGAGAGAAGAATCCGGATCTGAGTGGAAGCAGAGAAGAATCCGGACGTGTGGGAGCAGAGAGGAATCCGGATCTGTGTGGGAGCAGAGAAGAATCCGGGTCTGTGTGGGAGCAGAGAGGAATCCTGATCTGAGTGGAAGCAGAGAAGAATTCAGGTCTGTGTGGGAGCAGAGAGGAATCCTGATCTGAGTGGAAACAGAGAAGAATCCGGATCTGTGTGGGAGCAGAGAAGAATACGGATCTGTGCCGGAGGAGAGAAGAATCCGGATCTGAGTGAAAGCAGATAAGAATCCGGATCTGTGTGGGAGAAGAGAGGAATCCGGATCTGTGTGGGACCAGAGAGGAATCCGGATCTGTATAGGAGCAGTGCGGAATCCGGATCTGTGTGGGAGCAGAGAGGAATCCGGATCTGTGTGTGAGCAGAGAGGAATCCGGATCCGGGTGGGAGCAGAGAGTAATCCGGATATGTGTGGGAGCAGAGAGGAATCCGGGTCTGTGTGGGAGCAGAGAGGAATCCGGATCAATGTGGGAGCAGAGAATAATCTGGATATGTGTGGGAGCAGAGAAGAATCCAGGTCTGTGTGGGAGCAGAGAGGAATCCGGATCTGAGTGGAAGCAGAGAAGAATCCAGATCTGTGTGGGAGCAGAGAAGAATCCAGGTCTGTGTGGGAGCAGAGAGGAATCCGGATCTGTGTGGGAGCAGAGAGAAATCCAGATCTGTGTGGGAACAGAGAGAAATCCGGATGTGTGTGGGAGCAGAGCGGAATCCGGATCTGTGCAGGAGCAGAGAATAATCTGGATCTGTGTGGGGGCAGAGAGGAATCCGGTTTTATGTTGGAGCAGTGCGGAATCCGTATCTGTGTGGGAGCAGAGAGGAAACCGGATCTGTGTGTGAGCAGAGAGGAATCCGGATCAGTGTGGAAGCAGAGAGGAATCCGGATCTGTGTGGGAGCAGAGAGGAATCCGGATCTGTGTGGGAGCGGAGAGGAATCCGGATCTGTGTCGGAGCAGAGAGGAATCCGGATCTGTGTGGGAGCAGAGAATAATCGGGATCTGTGTGGGAGCAAAGTGGAATCGGGATCTGTGTGGGAGCAGAGAGAAATCCAGATCTGTGTGGGATCAGAGAGAAATCCGGATGTGTGTGGGAGCAGAGCGGAATCTGGATCTGTGTGGGAGCAGAGAATAATCCGGGTCTGTGTGGGAGCAGAGAGGAATCTGGATCTGCGTGGGAGCAGAGAGGAATCCGGATCTGTGTGGGAGCAGAGAGAAATCTGGATGTGTGTGGGAGCAGAGAGGAATCCGGATCTGTGTGGGAGCAGAGGGGAAACCGGATCGGTGTGGGAGCAGACAATAATCTGGATCTGTGTGGGAGCAGAGAGGAATCTGGACCTGCGTGGGAGCAGAGAGGAATCCGGATCGGTGTGGGAGCAGAGAGGAATCCGGATGTGTGTGGCAGCAGAGAGGAATACGGATCTGTGTCGGAGGAGAGAAGAATCCGGATCTGAGTGGAAGCAGAGAAGAATCCGGATGTGTGGGAGCAGAGAGGAATCCGGATCTGTGTGGGAGCAGAGAAGAATCCTGGTCTGTGTGGGAGCAGAGAGGAATCCTGATCTGACTGGAAGCAGAGAAGAATTCAGGTCTGTGTGGGGGCAGAGAGGAATCCGGTTTTATGTTGGAGCAGTGCGGAATCCGTATCTGTGTGGGAGCAGAGAGGAAACCGGATCTGTGTGTGAGCAGAGAGGAATCCGGATCAGTGTGGAAGCAGAGAGGAATCCGGATCTGTGTGGGAGCAGAGAGGAATCCGGATCTGTGTGGGAGCGGAGAGGAATCCGGATCTGTGTCGGAGCAGAGAGGAATCCGGATCTGTGTGGGAGCAGAGAATAATCGGGATCTGTGTGGGAGCAAAGTGGAATCGGGATCTGTGTGGGAGCAGAGAGAAATCCAGATCTGTGTGGGATCAGAGAGAAATCCGGATGTGTGTGGGAGCAGAGCGGAATCTGGATCTGTGTGGGAGCAGAGAATAATCCGGGTCTGTGTGGGAGCAGAGAATAATCCGGGTCTGTGTGGGAGCAGAGAGGAATCTGGATCTGCGTGGGAGCAGAGAGGAATCCGGATCTGTGTGGGAGCAGAGAGAAATCTGGATGTGTGTGGGAGCAGAGAGGAATCCGGATCTGTGTGGGAGCAGAGGGGAAACCGGATCGGTGTGGGAGCAGACAATAATCTGGATCTGTGTGGGAGCAGAGAGGAATCTGGACCTGCGTGGGAGCAGAGAGGAATCCGGATCGGTGTGGGAGCAGAGAGGAATCCGGATGTGTGTGGCAGCAGAGAGGAATACGGATCTGTGTCGGAGGAGAGAAGAATCCGGATCTGAGTGGAAGCAGAGAAGAATCCGGATGTGTGGGAGCAGAGACGAATCCGGATCTGTGTGGGAGCAGAGAAGAATCCGGGTCTGTGTGGGAGCAGAGAGGAATCCTGATCTGACTGGAAGCAGAGAAGAATTCAGGTCTGTGTGGGAGCAGAGAGGAATCCTGATCTGAGTGGAAACAGAGAAGAATCCGGATGTGTGTGGGAGCAGAGAAGAATACGGATCTGTGCCGGAGGAGAGAAGAATCCGGATCTGAGTGAAAGCAGATAAGAATCCGGATCTGTGTGGGACCAGAGAGGAATCCTGATCTGTATGGGAGCAGTGTGGAATCCGGATCTGTGTGGGAGCAGAGAGGAATCCGGATCTGTGTGTGAGCAGAGAGGAATCCGGATCTATGTGTGAGCAGAGAGGAATCCGGATCAGGGTGGGAGCAGAGAGTATTCCGGATATGTGTGGGAGCAGAGAGGAATCCGGGTCTGTGTGGGAGCAGAGAGGAATCCGGGTCTGTGTGGGAGCAGAGAGGAATCCGGATCAATGTGGGAGCAGAGAATAATCTGGATATGTGTGGGAGCAGAGAAGAATCCAGGTCTGTGTGGGAGCAGAGAGGAATCCTGATCTGAGTGGAAGCAGAGAAGAATCCAGATCTGTGTGGGAGCAGAGAAGAATCCAGGTCTGTGTGGGAGCAGAGACGAATCCGGATCTGTGTGGGAGCAGAGAGAAATCCAGATCTGTGTGGGAACAGAGAGAAATCCGGATGTGTGTGGGAGCAGAGCGGAATCTGGATCTGTGTGGGAGCAGAGAATAATCCGGGTCTGTGTGGGAGCAGAGAGGAATCTGCATCTGCGTGGGAGCAGAGAGGAATCCGGATCTGTGTGGGAGCAGAGAGAAATCCAGATGTGTGTGGGAGCAGAGAGGAATCTGGATCTGTGTGGGAGCAGAGAGGAATCTGGATTAGTGTGGGAGCAGAGAGGAATCTGGATTAGTGTGGGAGCAGAGAGGAATCCGGACCTGTGTGGGAGCAGAGAGGAATCCGGATCTGCGTGGGAGCGGAGAGGAATCCGGATCTGTGTAGGAGCGGAGAGGAATCCGGATCTGTGTGGAAGCGAGAGGAATCCAGATCTATGTGGGAGCAGTGAGGAATCCGGATCTGTGTGGGAGCAGAGAGGAATCCGGATCTGTGTGGGAGCAGAGAGGAATCCGGATCTGAGTGGGAGCGGAGAGGAATCTGGATCTGTGTGGGAGCGGAGAGGAATCCGGATCTGTGAGGGAGCGGAGAGGAATCCAGATCTGTGCGGAAGCGAGAGGAATCCAGATCTATGTGGGAGCAGAGAGGAATCCGGATCTGTGTGGGAGCAGAGAGGAAACCGGATCTGTGTGGGAGTAGGGAGAAATCCGGACCTGTGTGGGAGCAGAGAGGAATACGGATCTGTGTTGGTAGCTAAAATCATAAATCTTCAGGAGCTGAGTATAGGAAAATCAAACAGAGACGTCACAGGAAAACTGTAAGTTGATTGGTCTGTGAATAACTGCAGAATCAGGATCTGTGTGGGAGCAGAGAAGAATCGGATCTGTGTGGGAGCAGAGAGGAACCCGGATCTGTGTTGGAGCAGAGGGGAAACCGTATCTGTGTGTGAGCAGAGAAGAATCCGGATCTGTGTGGGAGCAGAGAGGAATCCGGATCTGTGTGGGAGCAAAGAGGAATCCGGATCTGTGTGGGAGCAGAGAGGAATCTGGATCTGTGTGGGAGCAGAGAGGAATCCTGATCTGTGTGGGAGCAGGTAGGAATCTGGATCTGCGTGGGAGCAGAGAGGAATCTGGATCTGCCTGGGAGCAGAGAGGAATCTGGATCTGTGCGTCAGCAGAGAAGAATCCGGATCTGTGTGGGAGCAAAGAGGAATCCGGATCTGTGTGGGAGCAGGGAGGAATCCGGATCTGTGTGAGAGCAGAGAGGAATCCGGATCTGTGTGGGAGCAGAGAATAATCTGGATCTGTGTGGGAGCAAAGAGGAATCCGGATCTTTGTGGGAGCAGAGAGAAATCCAGATCTGTGTGGGAGGAGGGCGAAGAATCCGGATCTGAGTGGAAGCAGATAAGAATCCAAATCTGTGTGGGAGCAGAGAGGAATCCGGATCTATGTGGGAGCAGTGCGAAATCGGATCTGTGTGGGAGCAGAGAATAATCTGGATCTGTGTGGGAGCAGAGAGAAATCAGATCTGTGTGGGAGGAGGGAAGAATCCGGATCTGAGTGGAAGCAGCTAAGAATCCAAATCTGTGTGGGAGCAGAGAGGAATCCGGATCAGTGTGGGAGCAGAGAGGAATCCGGATCTGTGTCGGAGCAGAGTGGAATCCGGGTCTGTGTGGGTAGCTAAAATCATAACTCTTCAGGAGCTGAGTACAAGAAAATCAAACAGAGACGTCACAGGAAAACTGTAAGTTGATTGGTTGGTGAATAACTGCAGAATCAGGATCTGTGTGGGAGCAGAGAAGAATCCGGAACTGTGTGGGAGCAGAGAGGAATCCGGATCTGTGTGGGAGCAGAGAGGAATCCGGATCTGTGTTGGAGCAGAGAAGAATCCGGATCTGTGTGGGAGCAGAGAGTAATCCGGATCTGTGTGGGAGCAGAATGGAATCCGAATCTGTGTAGGAGCAGAGAGGAATCTGGATCTGTGTGGGAGCAGAGAGGAATCTGGATCTGTGTGGGAGCAGAGAGGAGTCCAGATCTGTGTGGGAGTGGAGAGGAATCTGGATCTGTGTGGGAGCAGAGAGGAATCCGGATCTGTGTAGCAGCAGAGAGGAATCCGATCTGTGTGGGAGCAGGGAGGAATCCAGATCTGTGTGGGAGCAGAGAGGAATCCGGATCTGTGTGTGAGCAATGAGGAGTCCGTATCTGTGTGGGAGGGGAGAGGAATCCGGATCTGTGTGGGAGCAGAGAGGAATCCGGATCAGTGTGGGAGCAGAGAGGAACCCGGATCTGTGTAGGAGCAGAGAGGAATCCGGATCTCGGTGGGAGCAGAGAGGAATCCAGATCTGTGTGGGAGCAGAGAGGAATCCGGATCTGTGTGGGAGGAGAGAAGAATCCGGATCTGAGTGGAAGCAGATAAGAATCCGGATCTGTGTGGGAGCAAAGAGGAATCTGGGGCTGTGTGGGAGCCGAGAAGAATCCGGAACTGTGTGGGAGCAGAGAGGAATCCGAATCTGTATGGGAGCAGAGAGGAATCCGGATCTGTGTGGGAGCAGAGAGGAATCCGGATCTGTGTGGGAGCAGAGAGGAATCCGAATCAGTGTGGGAGCAGAGAGGAATCCGGATCTGTGTGGGAGCAGAGAGGAATCCGGATCTATGTTGGAGCAGTGCGGAATCCGGATCTGTGTGGGAGCAGAGAGGAATCCGAATCAGTGTGGGAGCAGAGAGGAATCCGGATCTGTGTGGGAGCAGAGAGGAATCCGGATCTATGTGGGAGCAGTGCGGAATCCGGATCTGTGTGGGAGCAGAGGCGAATCTGGATCTGTGTGGCAGCAGAGAGGAATCCGAATCTGTGTGGGAGCAGAGAGGAACCGGATCTATGCGGGAGCAGTGCGGAATCCGGATCTGTGTGGGAACAGAGAGAAATCCGGACGTGTGTGGGAGCAGAGAATAATCGGGGTCTGTGTGGGAGCAGAGAGAAATCCGGATCTGCATGGGAGCAGAGAGAAATCCGGATGTGTGTGGGAGCAGAGAGGAATCCGGATCTGGGTGGGAGCAGAGAATAATCTGGGTCTGTGTGGGAGCAGAGAGGAATCTGGATCTGCGTGGGAGCAGAGAGGAATCGGGATCTGTGTGGGAGCAGAGAGAGATCCGGATGTGTGTGGGAGCAGAGAGGAATATGGATCGGTGTTGGAGGAGAGAAGAATCCGGATCTGTGTGGGAGCAGAGAGGAATCCGGATTTGTGTGTGAGCAGTGTGGAATCCGGATCAGTGTGGGAGCAGAGAGGAATCTGGATCTGTGTGGGAGCAGAGAGGAGTCTGGATCAATGTGGGAGCAGAGAATAATTTGGATCTGTGTGGGAGCAAAGAGTAATCTGTATCTGTGTGGGGGCAGAGAAGAATCCAGGTCTGTGTGGGAGCAGATCGGAATCCTGGTCTGAGTGGAAGCAGAGAGGAATCTGGATCTGTGTGGGAGCAGAGAGGAATCCGGAACTGTGTGGGAGCAGAGAGAAAACCGGATCTGTGTGGGAGTAGGGAGAAATCCGGATCTGTGTGGGAGTAGGGAGAAATCCGGGCCTGTGTGGGAGCAGAGAGGAATCCAGATCTGTGTGGGTAGCTAAAATCATAAATCTTCAGGAGCTGAGTATAGGAAAATCAAACGGAGACGTCACAGGAAAACTGTAGGTTGATTAGTTGGTGAATAACTGCTGAATCAGGATCTGTGTGGGAGCAGAAAGGAATCCGGATCTGTGTGGGTAGCTAAAATCATAAATCTTCAGGAGCTGAGTATAGGAAAATCAAACGGAGACGTCACAGGAAAACTGTAAGTTGATTAGTTGGTGAATAACTGCTGAATCAGGATCTGTGTGGGAGCAGAAAGGAATCCGGATCTGTGTTGGAGCAGAGGGGAAACCGGATCTGTGTGGGAGCAGAGAGGAATCCGGATCTGTGTGGGAGCAGAGAGCAATCCGGATCTGTGTGGGAGCAGAGAGGAATCTGGATCTGTGTGGGAACAGAGAAGAATCCAGATCTGTGTGGGAGCAGAGAGGAATCCGGATCTGTGTGGGAGCATATAGGAATCCGGATCTGTGTGGGAGCAGAGAGGAATCCGGATCTATGTGGGAGCAGTGCGGAATCCGGATCTGTGTGGGAGCAGAGCGGAATCCGGATCTGTGTGGGAGCAGAGAGGAATCTGGATCTGTGTGGGAGCAGAGAGGAATCCGGATCTATGTGGGAGCAGTGCAGAATCCGGATCTGTGTGGGAGCAGAGAGGAATCCGGATCAGTGTGGGAACAGAGAGGAATCCGGATCTGTGTGGGAGCAGAGAGGAATCCGAATCTGTTTCAGAGCAGAGAGGAATCCGGATCAGTGTGGGAGCAGAGAATAATCTGGATCTGTGTGGGAGCAAAGAGGAATCCGGATCTGTGTGGGAGCAGAGAGAAATCCAGATCTGTGTGGGAGGAGAGAAGAATCCGGATCTGAGTGGAAGCAGATAAGAATCCGGATCTGTGTGGGAGCAAACAGGAGTCCGTATCTGTATGGGAGCAGAGACGAATCCGGATCTGTGTGGGAGCAAACAGGAGTCCGTATCTGTGTGAGAGCAGAGAAGAATCCGGATCTGTGTGGGAGCAGAGAGGAATCCGAATCTGTGTGGGAGCAGAGAGGAATCCGGATCTGTGTGGGAGCAGAGAGGAATCCGGATCTGTGTGGGTGCAGAGAGGAATCCGGATCTGTGTGGGAGCAGAGAGGAATCCGGATCTATGTGGGAGCAGAGAGGAATCCGGATCTATGTGGGAGCAGTGCGGAATCCGGATCTGTGTGGGAGCAGAGTGGAATCCGGATCTGTGTTGGAGCAGAGAGGAATCCGGATCAGTGTGGGAGGGGAGAGGAATCCAGATCTGTGTGGGAGGGGAGAGGAATCCGGATCTGTGTGAGAGCAGAGAGGAATCCGGATCTGTGTGGGAGCATATAGGAATCCGGATCTGTGTGGGAGCAGATTCGGAACAGAGAATAATCTGGATTTGTGTGGGAGCAACGAGGAATCCGTATCTGTGTGGGAGCTGAGAAGAATCCAGGTCTGTGTGGGAGCAGATCGGAATCCTGATCTGTATGGGAGCAGTGAGGAATCCTGATCTGAGTGGAAGCAGAGAAGAATCCGGATCTGTGTGGGAGCAGAGAAGAATCCGGATGTGTGGGAGCAGAGAGGAATCCGGATCTGTGTGGGAGCAGAGAAGAATCCGGGTCTGTGTGGGAGCAGAGAGGAATCCTGATCTGACTGGAAGCAGAGAAGAATTCAGGTCTGTGTGGGAGCAGAGAGGAATCCTGATCTGAGTGGAAACAGAGAAGAATCCGGATGTGTGTGGGAGCAGAGAAGAATACGGATCTGTGCCGGAGGAGAGAAGAATCCGGATCTGAGTGAAAGCAGATAAGAATCCGGATCTGTGTGGGAGAAGAGAGGAATCCGGATCTGTGTGGGACCAGAGAGGAATCCGGATCTGTATGGGAGCAGTGTGGAATCCGGATCAGGGTGGGAGCAGAGAGTAATCCGGATATGTGAGGGAGCAGAGAGGAATCCGGGTCTGTGTGGGAGCAGAGAGGAATCCGGATCAATGTGGGAGCAGAGAATAATCTGGATATGTGTGGGAGCAGAGAAGAATCCAGGTCTGTGTGGGAGCAGAGAGGAATCCAGATCTGAGTGGAAGCAGAGAAGAATCCAGATCTGTGTGGGAGCAGAGAAGAATCCAGGTCTGTGTGGGAGCAGAGAGGAATCCGGATCTGTGTGGGAGCAGAGAGAAATCCAGATCTGTGTGGGAACAGAGAGAAATCCGGATGTGTGTGGGAGCAGAGCGGAATCTGGATCTGTGTGGGAGCAGAGAATAATCCGGGTCTGCGTGGGAGCAGAGAGGAATCTGCATCTGCGTGGGAGCAGAGAGGAATCCGGATCTGTGTGGGAGCAGAGAGAAATCCAGATGTGTGTGGGAGCAGAGAGGAATCTGGATCTGTGTGGGAGCAGAGAGGAATCCGGATCTGTGTGGGAGCAGAGAGGAATCTGGATTAGTGTGGGAGCAGAGAGGAATCCGGACCTGTGTGGGAGCAGAGAGGAATCCGGATCTGCGTGGGAGCGGAGAGGAATCCGGATCTGTGTAGGAGCGGAGAGGAATCTGGATCTGTGTGGAAGCGAGAGGAATCCAGATCTATGTGGGAGCAGTGAGGAATCCGGATCTGTGTGGGAGCAGAGAGGAATCCGGATCTGTGTGGGAGCAGAGAGGAATCCGGATCTGAGTGGGAGCGGAGAGGAATCCGGATCTGTGTGGGAGCGGAGAGGAATCCGGATCTGTGAGGGAGCGGAGAGGAAACCGGATCTGTGTGGGAGTAGGGAGAAATCCGGACCTGTGTGGGAGCAGAGAGGAATACGGATCTGTGTTGGTAGCTAAAATCATAAATCTTCAGGAGCTGAGTATAGGAAAATCAAACAGAGACGTCACAGGAAAACTGTAAGTTGATTGGTCTGTGAATAACTGCAGAATCAGGATCTGTGTGGGAGCAGAGAAGAATCGGATCTGTGTGGGAGCAGAGAGGAACCCGGATCTGTGTTGGAGCAGAGGGGAAACCGTATCTGTGTGTGAGCAGAGAAGAATCCGGATCTGTGTGGGAGCAGAGAGGAATCCGGATCTGTGTGGGAGCAAAGAGGAATCGGGATCTGTGTGGGAGCAGAGAGGAATCTGGATCTGTGTGGGAGCAGAGAGGAATCCGGATCTGTGTGGGAGCAGGTAGGAATCTGGATCTGCGTGGGAGCAGAGAGGAATCTGGATCTGCCTGGGAGCAGAGAGGAATCTGGATCTGTGCGTCAGCAGAGAAGAATCCGGATCTGTGTGGGAGCAAAGAGGAATCCGGATCTGTGTGGGAGCAGGGAGGAATCCGGATCTGTGTGAGAGCAGAGAGGAATCCGGATCTGTGTGGGAGCAGAGAATAATCTGGATCTGTGTGGGAGCAAAGAGGAATCCGGATCTTTGTGGGAGCAGAGAGAAATCCAGATCTGTGTGGGAGGAGGGAAGAATCCGGATCTGAGTGGAAGCAGATAAGAATCCAAATCTGTGTGGGAGCAGAGAGGAATCCGGATCTATGTGGGAGCAGTGCGGAATCGGATCTGTGTGGGAGCAGAGAATAATCTGGATCTGTGTGGGAGCAGAGAGAAATCAGATCTGAGTGGGAGGAGGGAAGAATCCGGATCTGAGTGGAAGCAGATAAGAATCCAAATCTGTGTGGGAGCAGAGAGGAATCCGGATCAGTGTGGGAGCAGAGAGGAATCCGGATCTGTGTCGGAGCAGAGTGGAATCCGGGTCTGTGTGGGTAGCTAAAATCATAACTCTTCAGGAGCTGAGTACAAGAAAATCAAACAGAGACGTCACAGGAAAACTGTAAGTTGATTGGTTGGTGAATAACTGCAGAATCAGGATCTGTGTGGGAGCAGAGAAGAATCCGGAACTGTGTGGGAGCAGAGAGGAATCCGGATCTGTGTGGGAGCAGAGAGGAATCCGGATCTGTGTTGGAGCAGAGAAGAATCCGGATCTGTGTGGGAGCAGAGAGTAATCCGGATCTGTGTGGGAGCAGAATGGAATCCGAATCTGTGTAGGAGCAGAGAGGAATCTGGATCTGTGTGGGAGCAGAGAGGAATCTGGATCTGTGTGGGAGCAGAGAGGAGTCCAGATCTGTGTGGGAGTGGAGAGGAATCTGGATCTGTGTGGGAGCAGAGAGGAATCCGGATCTGTGTAGCAGCAGAGAGGAATCCGGTCTGTGTGGGAGCAGGGAGGAATCCAGATCTGTGTGGGAGCAGAGAGGAATCCGGATCTGTGTGTGAGCAATGAGGAGTCCGTATCTGTGTGGGAGGGGAGAGGAATCCGGATCTGTGTGGGAGCAGAGAGGAATCCGGAGCAGAGAGGAATCCGGATCAGTGTGGGAGCAGAGAGGAACCCGGATCTGTGTAGGAGCAGAGAGGAATCCGGATCTCGGTGGGAGCAGAGAGGAATCCAGATCTGTGTGGGAGCAGAGAGGAATCCGGATCTGTGTGGGAGGAGAGAAGAATCCGGATCTGAGTGGAAGCAGATAAGAATCCGGATCTGTGTGGGAGCAAAGAGGAATCTGGGGCTGTGTGGGAGCCGAGAAGAATCCGGATCTGTGTGGGAGCAGAGAGGAATCCGAATCTGTATGGGAGCAGAGAGGAATCTGGATCTGTGTGGGAGCAGAGAGGAATCCGGATCTGTGTGGGAGCAGAGAGGAATCCGAATCAGTGTGGGAGCAGAGAGGAATCCGGATCTGTGTGGGAGCAGAGAGGAATCCGGATCTATGTGGGAGCAGTGCGGAATCCGGATCTGTGTGGGAGCAGAGAGGAATCCGAATCAGTGTGGGAGCAGAGAGGAATCCGGATCTGTGTGGGAGCAGAGAGGAATCCGGATCTATGTGGGAGCAGTGCGGAATCCGGATCTGTGTGGGAGCAGAGACGAATCTGGATCTGTGTGGCAGCAGAGAGGAATCCGAATCTGTGTGGGAGCAGAGAGGAATCCGGATCTATGCGGGAGCAGTGCGGAATCCGGATCTGTGTGGGAACAGAGAGAAATCCGGACGTGTGTGGGAGCAGAGAATAATCGGGGTCTGTGTGGGAGCAGAGAGAAATCCGGATCTGCATGGGAGCAGAGAGAAATCCGGATGTGTGTGGGAGCAGAGAGGAATCCGGATCTGGGTGGGAGCAGAGAATAATCTGGGTCTGTGTGGGAGCAGAGAGGAATCTGGGTCTGTGTGGGAGCAGAGAGGAATCTGGATCTGCGTGGGAGCAGAGAGGAATCGGGATCTGTGTGGGAGCAGAGAGAGATCCGGATGTGTGTGGGAGCAGAGAGGAATATGGATCGGTGTTGGAGGAGAGAAGAATCCGGATCTGTGTGGGAGCAGAGAGGAAGCCGGATCTATGTGGGAGCAGTGCAGAATCCGGATCTGTGTGGGAGCAGAGAGGAATCCGGATTTGTGTGTGAGCAGTGTGGAATCCGGATCAGTGTGGGAGCAGAGAGGAATCTGGATCTGTGTGGGAGCAGAGAGGAGTCTGGATCAATGTGGGAGCAGAGAATAATTTGGATCTGTGTGGGAGCAAAGAGTAATCTGTATCTGTGTGGGGGCAGAGAAGAATCCAGGTCTGTGTGGGAGCAGATCGGAATCCTGGTCTGAGTGGAAGCAGAGAGGAATCTGGATCTGTGTGGGAGCAGAGAGGAATCCGGAACTGTGTGGGAGCAGAGAGAAAACCGGATCTGTGTGGGAGTAGGGAGAAATCCGGATCTGTGTGGGAGTAGGGAGAAATCCGGGCCTGTGTGGGAGCAGAGAGGAATCCAGATCTGTGTGGGTAGCTAAAATCATAAATCTTCAGGAGCTGAGTATAGGAAAATCAAACGGAGACGTCACAGGAAAACTGTAGGTTGATTAGTTGGTGAATAACTGCTGAATCAGGATCTGTGTGGGAGCAGAAAGGAATCCGGATCTGTGTGGGTAGCTAAAATCATAAATCTTCAGGGGCTGAGTATAGGAAAATCAAACGGAGACGTCACAGGAAAACTGTAAGTTGATTAGTTGGTGAATAACTGCTGAATCAGGATCTGTGTGGGAGCAGAAAGGAATCCGGATCTGTGTTGGAGCAGAGGGGAAACCGGATCTGTGTGGGAGCAGAGAGGAATCCGGATCTGTGTGGGAGCAGAGAGAATTCCGGATCTGTGTGGGAGCAGAGAGGAATCTGGATCTGTGTGGGAACAGAGAAGAATCCAGATCTGTGTGGGAGCAGAGAGGAATCCGGATCTGTGTGGGAGCATATAGGAATCCGGATCTGTGTGGGATCAGAGAGGAATCCGGATCTATGTGGGAGCAGTGCGGAATCCGGATCTGTGTGGGAGCAGAGCGGAATCCGGATCTGTGTGGGAGCAGAGAGGAATCTGGATCTGTGTGGGAGCAGAGAGGAATCCGGATCTATGTGGGAGCAGTGCAGAATCCGGATCTGTGTGGGAGCAGAGAGGAATCCGGATCAGTGTGGGAACAGAGAGGAATCCGGATCTGTGTGGGAGCAGAGAGGAATCCGAATCTGTTTCAGAGCAGAGAGGAATCCGGATCAGTGTGGGAGCACAGAATAATCTGGATCTGTGTGGGAGCAAAGAGGAATCCGGATCTGTGTGGGAGCAGAGAGAAATCCAGATCTGTGTGGGAGGAGAGAAGAATCCGGATCTGAGTGGAAGCAGATAAGAATCCGGATCTGTGTGGGAGCAAACAGGAGTCCGTATCTGTATGGGAGCAGAGAAGAATCCGGATCTGTGTGGGAGCAAACAGGAGTCCGTATCTGTGTGGGAGCAGAGAGGAATCCGAATCTGTGTGGGAGCAGAGAGGGATCCGGATCTGTGTGGGAGCAGAGAGGAATCCGGATCTGTGTGGGTGCAGAGAGGAATCCGGATCTGTGTGGGTGCAGAGAGGAATCCGGATCTGTGTGGGAGCAGAGAGGAATCCGGATCTATGTGGGAGCAGATTCGGAGCAGAGAATAATCTGGATTTGTGTGGGAGCAACGAGGAATCCGTATCTGTGTGGGAGCTGAGAAGAATCCAGGTCTGTGTGGGAGCAGATCGGAATCCTGATCTGTATGGGAGCAGTGAGGAATCCTGATCTGAGTGGAAGCAGAGAAGAATCCGGATCTGTGTGGGAGCAGAGAGGAATCCGGAACTGAGTGGGAGCAGAGAGGAATCCGGATCTGTGTGGGAGCAGAGAGGAAACCGGATCTGTGTGGGAGTAGGGAGAAATCCGGACCTGTGTGGGAGCAGAGAGGAATGCGGATCTGTGTGGGTAGCTAAAATCATAAATCTTCAGGAGCTGAGTATAGGAAAATCAAACGGAGACGTCACAGGAAAACTGTAAGTTGATTAGTTGGTGAATAACTGCTGAATCAGGATCTGTGTGGGAGCAGAAAGGAATCCGGATCTGTGTTGGAGCAGAGGGGAAACCGGATCTGTGTGGGAGCAGAGAGGAATCCGGATCTGTGTGGGAGCAGAGAGGAATCCGGATCTGTGTGGGAGCAAAGAGGAATCCAGATCTGTGTGGGAGCAGAGGGGAATCTGGATCTGTGTGGGAGCAGAGAGGAATCCGGATCTGTGTAGGAGCAGAGAGGAATCCGGATCTGTGTGGGAGCAGGGAGGAATCTGGATCTGCGTGGGAGCAGATCGGAATCCTGATCTGTATGGGAGCAGAGAAGAATGTGAGGAATCCGGATCTCTGTGGGAGCAGAGAGGAATCCAGATCTGCGTGGGAAGAGAGAAGAATCCAGATCTGTGTGGGAGCAGAGAGGAATCCGGATCTGTGTGGGAGCAGTGAGGAATCCGGATCTGTGTGGGAGCAGAGAGGAATCCGAATCTGTTTGGGAGCAGAGAGGAATCCGGATCAGTGTGGGAGCAGAGAATAATCTGGATCTGCGTGGGAGCAAAGAGGAATCCGGATCTGTGTGGGAGCAGAGAGAAATCCAGATCTGTGTGGGAGGAGAGAAGAATCCGGATCTGAGTGGACCAGATAAGAATCCGGATCTGTGTGGGAGCAAACAGGAGTCCGTATCTGTATGGGAGCAGAGAAGAATCCGGATCTGTGTGGGAGCAAACAGGAGTCCGTATCTGTGTGGGAACAGAGAAGAATCCGGATCTGTGTGGGAGCAGAGAGGAATCCGAATCTGTGTGGGAGCAGAGAGGAATCCGGATCTGTGTGGGAGCAGAGAGGAATCCGGATCTGTGTGGGTGCAGAGAGGAATCCGGATCTGTGTGGGAGCAGAGAGGAATCCGGATCTATGTGGGAGCAGAGAGGAATCCGGATCTATGTGGGAGCAGTGCGGAATCCGGATCTGTGTTGGAGCAGAGAGGAATCCGGATCAGTGTGGGAGGGGAGAGGAATCCGGATCTGTGTGGGAGGGGAGAGGAATCCGGATCTGTGTGAGAGCAGAGAGGAATCCGGATCTGTGTGGGAGCATATAGGAATCCGGATCTGTGTGGGAGCAGATTCGGAGCAGAGAATAATCTGGATTTGTGTGGGAGCAACGAGGAATCCGTATCTGTGTGGGAGCTGAGAAGAATCCAGGTCTGTGTGGGAGCAGATCGGAATCCTGATCTGTATGGGAGCAGTGAGGAATCCTGATCTGAGTGGAAGCAGAGAAGAATCCGGATCTGTGTGGGAGCAGAGAGGAATCTGGATCTGTGTGGGAGCAGAGAGGAATCCGGATCTGTGTGGGAGCAGAGAGGAAACCGGATCTGTGTGGGAGTAGGGAGAAATCCGGACCTGTGTGGGAGCAGAGAGGAATGCGGATCTGTGTGGGTAGCTAAAATCATAAATCTTCAGGAGCTGAGTATAGGAAAATCAAACGGAGACGTCACAGGAAAACTGTAAGTTGATTAGTTGGTGAATAACTGCTGAATCAGGATCTGTGTGGGAGCAGAAAGGAATCCGGATCTGTGTTGGAGCAGAGGGGAAACCGGATCTGTATGGGAGCAGAGAAGAATGTGAGGAATCCGGATCTCTGTGGGAGCAGAGAGGAATCCAGATCTGCGTGGGAACAGAGAAGAATCCAGATCTGTGTGGGAGCAGAGAGTAATCCGGATCTGTGTAGGAGCAGAGAGGAATCCGAATCTGTGTGGGAGCAGGGAGGAATCTGGATCTGCGTGGGAGCAGATCGGAATCCTGATCTGTATGGGAGCAGAGAAGAATGTGAGGAATCCGGATCTCTGTGGGAGCAGAGAGGAATCCAGATCTGCGTGGGAACAGAGAAGAATCCAGATCTGTGTGGGAGCAGAGAGGAATCCGGATCTGTGTGGGAGCAGTGAGGAATCCGGATCTGTGTGGGAGCAGAGAGGAATCCGGATCTGTGTGGGAGCAGAGAGGAATCCGAATCTGTTTGGGAGCAGAGAGGAATCCGGATCAGTGTGGGAGCAGAGAATAATCTGGATCTGCGTGGGAGCAAAGAGGAATCCGGATCTGTGTGGGAGCAGAGAGAAATCCAGATCTGTGTGGGAGGAGAGAAGAATCCGGATCTGAGTGGAAGCAGATAAGAATCCGGATCTGTGTGGGAGCAAAGAGGAATCTGGGGCTGTGTGGGAGCCGAGAAGAATCCGGATCTTTGTGGGAGCTGAGAAGAATCTGGATCTGTGTGGGAGCAAACAGGAGTCCGTATCTGTGTGGGAGCAGAGAAGAATCTGGATCTGTGTGGGAGCAGAGAGGAATCCGAATCTGTGTGGGAGCAGAGAGGAATCCGGATCTGTGTGGGAGCAGTGCGGAATCCGGATCTGTGTGGGAGCAGTGCGGAATCCGGATCTGTGTGGGAGCAGAGAGGAATCCGGATCTGTGTGGGAGCAGAGAGGAATCCGGATCTGTGTGGGAGGGGAGAGGAATCCGGATCTGTGTGGGAGCAGAGAGGAATCCAGATCTGTGTGAGAACAGAGAGGAATCCGGATCAGTGTGGGAGCAGAGAGGAACCCGGATCTGTGTGGGAGCAGAGAATAATCTGGATCTGTGTGGGAGCAACGAGGAATCCGGATCTGTGTGGGAGCAGAGAGAAATCCAGATCTGCGTGGGAACAGAGAAGAATCCAGTTCTGTGTGGGAGCAAACAGGAGTCCATATCTGTGTGGGAGCAGAGAAGAATCCAGGTCTGTGTGGGAGCAGACAGAAATCCAGATCTGCGTGGGAACAGAGAAGAATCCAGATCTGTGTGGGAGCAGAGAAGAATCCAGATCTGTGTGGGAGCAGAGAGGAATCTGGATCTGTGTGGGCGCAGAGAGGAATCCGGATCTGTGTGTGTAGGGGTGGGGGGGGGTGGCGGGGGGAATGGGTGACTACCAGCAGTCTTGGAGGACCAGGCAGATAGTGCAGAAATCCACTGAGTCCATCTTGCTCCCTAACTGGTTTTCTACTTGGATACTGGTGAGGACAATTAGTCCTCAGCAGTGCAGCCAGAGCCAAGGCTGTGAGCCATGGACAGCTCTGCTGCAAAGGGGGAGAGGAAGAAAAGTGGAGAAGCAATAATAGTAGAGGATACATTAAATAGATAGATGTTTCTGCAGCCATAAACATGACTTCAGGATGGTGCCTGGGTCAAACATGTTGCTGAGCAGCTGCAGAACCTTCTTACATGTGAATGTGAACAGCCAGAAGTTGTGGTCCAAATCGTTGGGAATATAATGGGTAGAAAGAGGAATGAGGTCCTGAAAGCAGATTTGAGAGATCTAGGAAAGAGATTAAAAAGCAGGACTTTTTAAAGACAGTAATATCAGAATTAATCCCAGTGCCACAAGCTGGTAAATACAGAAATAGGAAGACACAACAAATGAACTTGTGGCTGGAGAGATGGTGCAGGAAGGACGGCTTTTGATTTATGAGGCATTGGGATCAGTTCTGGGCAGATGGGACCTCTGCAAAGAGGATAGGTTACACCTTAGTAACACTGGGACCAATATCTTTGCAGGAAAATTTGAGAGCATTTTGGAGAGTGTTTAAATTAGTTTGGCAGGGAGATGGGTGCCCTAACAACATTGTGTGTGTGTCTACACCATGTGGACTACAGCAGTTCAAGAAGGCAGCACACCACCACTTTCTCAAGGGCAATTAGGGTTGGGCAATAAATGCTGGCCTAGCCAGCGACGCCCATGCCATGAAAGAATTTTTTCGGAAAGAAAGGCTAGTAGTGGTAGGAAGAAAAGTAGTAATCAAAATTGGAAGGCAGCTGAATCAGAGGTCAGAATGAAATAGGGTTAAAATATGTAAAAATGTTAAAAAGACACAAATAAAGACTTTCTACCTCAATGTACACAATACTTGTATCAAGGGAAATGAATTGACAGCACAAATAGAAGAAAATGGGTATTATCAAACTTCCATTATTGACATGTGGCTGGAGGGTAACCAAGGAGGACAACTGAATATTCAAAGAGTATTCGCCATTTAGGAAAGATAGGTGAAAAGGATAAGGAGGTGGGGTAGCACTGTTAATAAATAATAAGATTACTAGATTAATGAGAGAGGATCTTAGATGTTGAGCACAATATAAATTGTTAAGCAGGGGGAATATTAAGATTTTAAAAAACAAAGTAAAACAGGGAGTTGATTTGAAGCAGTCATCTAAAAAAATGATGATACAAATTTGCTGATCAGTGGAAAACAAGTATTTTACATTTGCGATTAGAGAAAACAATGAGGCTATAGATGCGGTAACTTAAAGGGGAGAGATATGATAATTGACACGTACCTGCCAAAAGCCAACTCCATGGGTAAATAGCAAAGGGAAAGAAATAGTATAACTGTAGAACCCTAACTAAGAAAAGAGGGAGAGACAGGTAACATCAGAACTGCAGCAAGAAAGAAACCACCATTTTTTCCTTTGCTAAACCCGAAGACTATTTCCCAGACGTGGCCACCTTAACCTGGTTGTGGTAATTATTTGCCGGATTTAGCTCATAAAGTTACTTAAAAAGCATGCTCTTTGGCGCATTCCTCTTTTGTCTCAGAGGAACTGAAAGAAACTATTGGTAAAAAGGTAATACTGGAGAAATTGACGGGCCTCAATACATTAATGGGACTGAAAGTTGATAAATCCCCTGCACCCGATAATCCAAGTCCCAGAAAGAGGTGACGGCAGAGATAGTGGATGCATTGATCAACTTCCAAAATTCTGTAGATTCTGAAATGATTCCTGCAGATTGGAAGTCAGCAAATGTAACCCAGTCTTTTAAGAAAGGGGGGAGAGAGAAAATGGGGAACTACAGACCTGTTAGCCTGGCATCAGTAGTACAGAAATTGCTAGACTCTGTTATAAAAGATGTGATAACTGGACACTTCGAAAATAATGGTAGGATAGGACAGAATCAACATGGATTTTTGAAGGGGAATTAATTTCCCTTGTTACAAATATTGTGTACATTCAGACAGAAATGCATTTTTTGTGGATGTAAATAGCTAATAGATAAAAGGGACTCAGTGGATGTAGTGTATTTGGATTTAAGAAGACTTTCAATAAGGTCCCACACAAGGGTTATTAAACAAAATTAGAGCACCTAGAATTCTGCATATTAATCTAATAAAATAATAAAACAAAGAGGCATTGAGTGCAACACAAGAATGATGAAGGAATTGCAATATATTTTCAAGTCAGAATGGCATGCAACTTGGGTGGCACAGTGGGGCAGTGCTTAGCACTGCTGCCTCACAGCGCCTAGGACCTGGGTTCGATCCCGGCCCCGGGTCACTGTCCGTGTGACATTCTCCTAGTGTCTGTGTGGGTCTCACCCCCCACAACGTAAAGATGTTCAGGATAGGTGGGTTGGTCAAGCTTAAATTGCCCCTTAATTGGAAATTTAAAAAAAAGAATGACTTGCAACTTGGAGGGGAACACATAGTTGGTGGCATTCCCATGTGCCTACTGTTCTCATCCTAGATCGTGCGAGATGTCAAGGTTTGGAAGGTGCTGTTGAAGGAGCCTTGGTGTTTTGCTGCCACAGTGCACCGCTGTTGGGTGGAGGGAATGCTTAAGGTGGTGGATGGGTTGCCAGTTAAACTGACTACTTTGAACTGGAGGCTGCGAGCTTCTTGAGTACTGCTGGAGTGACACTCAATCAGGCAAGTGGAGAGAACTCCATTTGATTCCCGACCTAGACTCTGCTTTGTAGATGTGAAAGGCTTTGGAGGGGTAGGAGATGAGTCACTCACCACAGAATATCCAGCCTCTGACTCACTCTTGTAGCTACAGAATTTATTTGGTGGGTCCTGTTCAGTTTCTGATCAGTGATGCAACCCAGGACATTGATGGCTGGGGATCTCTATGGTGGCAATGCTGCTGAATATCAAGAGGAGGTGGCTGGACTCTCTCTTGGAGTTGGTGTTCGCCTGGTACAACTGCTGTCAGCCAGCCTGAATGTTGCCCAGGTCTTGCTGCATACAGGCACAGACTATTTCATTATCTGAGGAATTGTAAATGGAACTGAACAATCATCACTGAACATCTCCATTTCTGACACTATCTAGGAGGGAAGGCCATTGACGATGCAGCTGAAGATGGTTGCACCCGGGATACTGCCCTGAGGAACTCCTGTAGCAATGGCCTGGGGTTATATGATGGGCCTCCACCAACCACAGACATTTTCATTGATGCTAGGTATGACTCAGCCCAATGGCGAGTTCCCCCCTCTGATTCCAACTGACTTCAATTTTACCAGGCCTCCTTGAAGCCACACTCAGTCAAATACTGCCTTGATACCAAGGGAAGTCACTGTCACTGCACCGCTAGACTACAGCGCTGTTTTCCATGTTTGGACAAAAGTTGCAATTAAATCCGGAGTCGTGTAGTCGCAGAACCCAAACTGAGCAATGCTGAGCAGGTTCCACTTGATAGCATTTTCGGTGACAACTTTCACACTTTGCTGATGATCAAGAGTAGGCTGATAGGCGCTAATGGTCTGGTAGGATTTTCCTGCTTTCTTTGAACAGGGCAAATTGAGATTTTATTGGGTCATGTTGTATCTGTATAGGAACAGCTAGGCTAGGGCTGTGGCTAGTTCTAAATCACAGGTTTTCAGCATTACAGTTGAGATATTGTCAAGGCTCATAACCTTTGCTATTTTGTGCCTACAGCCATTTCTCAAAAGCATGGAGAATTGGCTGATGGTACTGGGGACATCAGGAGGAAGCCGAGATGCATCATCCACTCGGCACTTCTGGATGGAGTTGGTAGGACAAGAATTCAAGCTGAGCAATGGTTGCCTCTGATATCGATACTTTGCTAATTTAAGATGTTTTAGCCTTGCCTTTTGTACTGACGTGCTGGGCTCTGCCATCATGGAGGGAGGCAGACAGGCATATTTATGGAGATTCCAACTCTCGTCAGTTATTTAATTTTTACTAACAGTATCGACTGGATGTAGTAGGACTGCAAAGCTTTGATCTGATCAGATGACTGTGGTATTACTTAGCTCTCTCTATAGCATGCTGCTTATGCTCTTTATAGTGCAAGTACACCTGTATTGCAGTTTCACTCGTTTGACATCTTAGTTTTGGGTGCAGCTCGTCCTGTCCTTCGCCTGCTCTCCAACATTCCTCATTGTGCTGGGGTTGATACCCTGTCTTGATCATAATGGTAGAGCTAGGATATCCCATCCAACGAGGTTACAGATTATGATCAAATATAATTTTGCTGCTGAAGGGCCACAGCATCATTTGAATGCCTAATTTTGAGCTGATGGATCTGCTGAATCTATCTCATTTAGCACAGTATTGGTACGACACAATATGATGGATGGTATCCTCAGCGTGAAGACAGCTTTGTTTCCACAGGAATGTGCAGTGAACATTCCTACAGATACTGTGTTGAACAGGTGCCTATGTGACAGGTAGATTGGTACGGGTGAAGTCAAATAAGCCTTTTGTCTCATTTTGATTCTCTCACCGCCTGTCACAGGTCCAGTCCAGTGCTTATACCATTTAAGAAGTCTTACAACACCAGGTTAAAGTCCAACAGGTTTGTTTCATATCACTAGCTTTCGGAGCACTGCTCCTTCCTCAGGTGAATGAAGAGGTAGGTTCCAGAAACAGATACATAGACAAAGTCAAAGATGCAAGACGATACTTTGAATGCAAGCATTTGCAGGTAATTAAGTGTTTACATATCCAGAGAGAGGGGTAATCCCAGGTTAAAGAGGTGTAAATTGTCTCAAACCAACACAGTTGGTAGGATTTCGCAAGTCCAGGCCAGATGGTGGAGGGTGAATGTAATGTGATATGAGGCCAGGCAGGAATGTTCCCTTCCAGTTGGGGAATACTTCAGCAGTCAAGGGCATTCAGCCTCTGATCTTCGGGTAAGCGTTCTCCAAGGCAGCCTTCAGGACGCGCTACAACGCAGAATCGACGAGCAGAAACGTATAGCCAAGTTCCGCACACATGAGTACGGCCTCAACTGGGACCTTGGATTCATGTCGCATTACATTCACTTTCCCCCCCCGCATCTGACCTGGGCTTGCGAAATCCTACCAACTTTAATCTGGTGTTGTAAGACTTCTTACTGTGCTCGCCCCAGTCCAATGCTGGCACCTCCACATTATATCCTTTAAAACACAGCCAGTGTGGTCAGTAGTGACTGTCCTGAGCCACTCTGGGGGATTAACATTAAAATCCCTCCCTCTGAGGCATGTTTTGTGCCTGTTAAGAAATGGGGAAAATTAAGATATAAAAAGAAACAAAGTAAAACAGGGAGTGGATTAGAGGCAGGCTTCTGGAGAAATTATGAGATGCAAATTTGCCTATTAGAGGAAAACAATGATTTGAGAAAACAATGGGACTATAGATGTGGTAAATTCAGTGGAGGAATAATGAAATTGCCAAAAGCCAACTCCACAGGGTGAATAACATCAAAGGGAAAGAAAGAGCATAATTGTAGAACCCTAACTGAGGAAAGAGAGAGACAAAAAGAGAGTCGTGAACACAGCCCAGTCCATCACACAAACCCGCCTGCCATCCATTGACTCCATCTACACCTCCCGCTGCCGGGGGAAAGTGGGCAGCATAATCAAAGACCCTCCCACCCGACCTACTCACTCTTCCAACTTCTTCCATCGGGCAGGAGATACAAAAGTCTGAGAACACACACGAACAGGCTCAAAAACAGCTTCTTCCCCGCTGTTACCAGACTCCTAAACGGCCCTCTTATGGACTGACCTGATTAACACTACACCCCTGTATGCTTCACCCGATGCCAGTGTTATGTAGTTACATTGTAGGTACATGTAGACAATAAGCGATTTTCATTTCATTCATTTTGTGTATCTTGTGTTGCCATATTATGTATTTATTTTATTTTCTTTTACTTAATAATCTGTTGAGCTGGTCACAGAAAAATACTTTTCACTGTACCTTGGTACACGTGAAAATAAACAAAATCCAATCCAATCCAACAGGAGCAACATAAAGCAAAATGTGACATTGCGCTACATAAGTCAATATTAGGGCAAATGGCCAAAAACCTGATCAAAGGAGTATTAAGAAACAAAAGTGGAGAGTTGGAAAGATTTAAGGGAAGGAATTACAGAGTTTAGGGCCTTTGTATCATAGAATTTACAGTGCAGAAGGAGGCCATTCGGCCCATCGAGTCTGCACCGGCTCTTGGAAAGAACACCCTACCCAAGGTCAACACCGCCATCCTATCCCCATAACCCAGTAATCCCATAACCCAGTAACCCCATAACCCAGTAACCCCACCCAACACTAAGGGCAATTTTGGACACTAAGGGCAATTTATCATGGCCAATCCACCTAACCTGCACATCTTTGGACTGCGGGAGGAAACCGGAGCACCCGGAGGAAACCCACGCACACTCGGAGAGGATGTGCAGACTCCGCACAGACAGTGACCCAAGCTGGAATCGAACCTGGGACCCTGGAGCTGTGAAGCAATTGTGCTATCCACAAGGCTACCGTGCTGCCCTCAAGGCACAGACAGCAATGCTGGAGCAATTAAAATCAAGAGACCACAATTATTTTGAGTATCTATGGGGCAGAACCTGATTACAGAGATAGGGGAGGGGAGGATAGGGAATGGAGCAATTTGAAAAAAGGATGAGAATTTTAAAATCAAACTGTTTCTTGACTGGGAGCGACAGTTGTAGTTCTGTTGGCACAGGGGTGATATATGAAAGGGTCTTAATGCAAGAAAGGACAGAGAGAGCAGAGTTTTGGACAAACTCAAGTATATGTAGGGTAGGAAATCAGCCAGGAGTACACTGGAATAGTCAAGTCTAGCCAGAGGTGTCAAGTCTAGCTGGAGGTGTCAAAGACGTGGATGAGAGTTTCAACTGCAGATAAGCTGAAGCAGAGGCAAAATCAGGCAATGTTATGGAGGTAAAAATAGGCAATCTTCGAAGTGATAGTGCAATGACAGGGGTTTAGAGTTCAAACTCAAATTAACAATTTTACATAAGCCTGAGCTCTGAAATGCATGCTCTTAGATTACTCGTCACTCTGGAGCAGAAGGGATTCAAATGATCAAATATCTGTTTATGTATAAACCTGCCTATGGTAGAGCTGCTGTGTTTCACAATCAACAATATAAAGCTGTCTGAAAAAATCCAATAACATTAAATTATTGCAATTATGAGGGGTAAAAGAGTATAATATTTTTGGACCGTAGCTTTCAATTTAGAGTAAATTAAGGTGGTAATTTAACCTGCTCTGCAGTCTGCCAGGCAGTCAGCCTGGGTGGTTTTGATTGTTAGAGTTCAAAGGTACAGATTATTTTACTGAGAATAATGTGCAATCCATTTGTACTTGGAGACAATGATGGCAGTCTCTTGTGTTTAGTGTGAGTAGACTCTTGAGTTTCTCAGTGTCCCAGAAAGGTGTTGTTGGTATTGTGCAGATGAAAGGGAGTTGGTATCAAGGATAACTAATTAGCATTTCTACCAAGGCTAATGTATCTTATGGGGAAGCCATTTTTGAGATCAGGTACAGGCTTCCCTACAAACCCAACGAATATCAGAGGTTTCTGTGGTCAGCAGAAAAAAGGTTGCTTGACTTTGTGAGGTGCCACAGACAATGAGGCAAGTAGACAATCTCCAGTTGAAGAAATGCATTCTGCACCCTTCTACAGATTTCATGAGACTTTGGCCTGGGGGAAGAAGAATTATTGGAACAGGCTTTACTGCTGGTGGTGAATTTAGCTCAAAGCTACTACTTAGCGAGACAGGGTAGATGCAGGAAGGATGTTCCCGAAGACGGGGAAGTCCAGAACCAGGGGTCAAAGTCTAAGGATACGGTGTAAACCATTTAGGACTGATAGGAGGAGAGATTTCTTCACCCAGAGAGTGGTGAGCCTGTGGAATTCTCTACCACAGAAAGCAGTTTACGCCAAAACATTGTGGGTGCAATTCAGCGGCTTTGTCGCGCCCAACATGGAGTCGGGATGAGGCCATTCAATCTCGCGAGAGGCCTGCATCTAGATTCACGACGTTCAAAATGTCTCGCGAGATTCAGCAAAATCATGAGGCGTAGCGGGATCTGGATCTGGCTTACGCTTTGCAAAATCCAAGAGAGCATATTTAAATGATCTAGTAGGCTAATTTAAATATAAGGTTGTCCAATTCACCTGGGGCCCGGAATTCATTGGCCTCACCAGCGAGGCCTCAAGCGGGCACCATTTGGGTAAAGTTGTGAATCAGTGGTGCTGGCACATCGGGGGTCTCGCTGGGGAGTTGAGGCCCCCAGGTGATCAGGGAAGGGAAGTGTGAGACACCGTTGAAAAGTGGCGGCTTTCTCAGTGTTGCAGGCGCCGAGAAACACCCCGCTAAACATGCCATTCAGCAGACTTTAACTTGAGTCCGCTAAATCGCATCCTGTATGTTTTGAAGAAGGAGATAGATATAGCCCTTGAGGCTAAACAGATGAAAGGGTAAGGAGGAAAAGTAGGAACAGGTTACTGAGTTGAATGATCAGCTATGATCATAATGGGGAAGCAGGCTCGAAGGGCCAATGGCCTACTCCTGCTCCTATTTTTTAATGTTTCAATGAAACTGGGATAGGAAACCAATTTGTGCGGAGCAACTATGGAAAGGTTGCTTTAAGGATTGTAATTCTATGGAGTGCAATTTGAGATAAGCACATAAAGGGAATGTTTCTCTCTGTAGTTTAAAGTATAAGCTGTCTACAAAAAGCAAATAATGTTTAATCAATTGTGCTTTTAGTTGTACATTCTCCCCATGTCTGTGTGGGTCTCACCCCACAATCTAGAAAGATGTGCAGGGTAGGTGAATTGACCACGCTAAATTGCCCCTTAATTGGAAAAAAAAATTGGATTCTCGACATTTTTAAAAATTGTGCTTTTGGTCATTTATTGCAGTAAAAGTTTTAAAATGTGAATTCTTGCGATGTCATATTTTCAGCTAGGAACTGGAAGTTTGATTCTCTTTTTAAAACGTATCCATTTCTACAGAGATCATAATAAAATATTAATCTACTTATGTATCATTTAAATCAGCAACTGATATTGATAACCCAGCTCACATGTGATATCAAAAATCAGAACTTCACTCCTGGTTTCTAGCTTTGTGACTGGTAGTAAATAGGGGCGGAGAATGTTAAAATGGAGAGCAATATTGAAAGTAGACTAACTGATACTGCAACTGAAGACACAAGGCTTCTTTCTTGTTCCCTTTCACCTAGAAAAATTATTTCAACAACAACATAATACATGAATTAATTTACATTCATTGAAACCTTGGCTGATTTGAATCGTGGTAAATTCCTCGTTGTTCACATATATCCAAACTATAAATGATTTCATTATCTTCTGATGGTCCTCTTAAGACTGAAGAGTCCAGTAGTATGGGATCGACACGGATGTTCACAGAATTGGCAACATTGTCATTGTTGGTGCTTGGAAGATCCTCTGCAGTTACATCACCTCTGTCCTTTCTCTAGGCATATCAGATGTTGCGAGTTTGTCAGGAATGTCCTCAAACATACTTGATGTCACATGCAGTGTTTTCCCAACAGAGGTTGCCCGCAATGCAGAAGCTCATAAGGGTGTTTTTAGGGTGTCCTTAGATCCTTTGTGATCACCTTAGAGATTCTCTAAAAATTCACACGGGAGGTCTCAAACTAACTTTATATACCCACCTTTTGCCCCATACCCTTAATACCTTTGGCTAACAATAATTTACCAATGTCAATTGGAAAATTAACAATTACTACTTGCAGAATAGAGTTCCAAACTTCTACAAACTATTGCATAAGGATGTGCTTCATAACTTCACTTCTAATAGGTCTGGTTCTCATTTTTAGAATAATCCTCCTATTCTCAACTCTCCCAACTAGTGGAAATGGTTTCTCTCCATCTACCTTTTCTTTATCCTTAATATCTTGAAAACATGGACTAAATCATCCTTTAACTTTCTGTCCCAGGGAATACAACCCTAACTTGTGAAATTCACAGAATTTATTCCTTGGAGTCCATGGGTGGGACTCTCCAGCCTCCCAACCGCGTGTTTCACGGCAGCAGGAGGGAGCATGCTGTTTGCTGGCAGCAGGATTCTCTGCTCCTGCGGCTGTCAATGGGGATTGCCATTGAAGCCACCCCACACCGTTGGGAAATCCACGGGCAGGGATGCGCTGCCGGAGGGACCAGAGCATCCCGCCACCAGTGAACGACTGGTGAAATCCGACCCACGTATTGGGCAGAATTCTCCAGCTCCCCCGCGGCTGGTTTTCCCACGGTTGAGGCAGCTTGCCATCAGACATTGGCAGGTCTTCTGGTCCCACCAAAGTCAATGACTATTAACATTTTTGATTATTTTCTGCATCTATTCATTACATTTTAATGATCAATGTACTTGGGCTCCCAAGTCTCTTTGAAAATTCGCTGTGTTTAGCTTTACAGCATTTAGAAAGTACTCTGTTCTATCCTTTTAAGGTCCAAAGTGGGATTTGCCTACATTGAAATCCTCTGGTAATGGTTATTCCCATTTGTTTAACCCATAAATCTCTTTGAAATTTGTGTGTCTATTTACACTGTTTACAATGCTGCTCATCCCTGTGTCACTGGAAGATTAATGCTTGGCTTTCTATCCCATCATTTAAATCATTAATGAATACAGTGAATAGATAAGGCCTAAAAGCAAAAACTTGTGGGACACCACTGATTACATTCTGAAAAATAGAGAACCTGTCCATTATATTTCTAATCTCTGCCTTCTGCTGTTCAGCCAATTTCTTAACCAGATCAATATTATGCTTCGATCCCCTGAATTGAGTCTCTTTTCCCATCTAAAGGAACCATTCACAAATCGACAGAACATCGGAATTTCATATAGCTTGGGCATCTGCAATGTTCTCAACCGCTTCCTTTAAAATTCTGGAATAGAAACGATCTGGTCCTGGGCACTTGTCACTCTGCATAATTTTCTTCATTGCTGCTATTTTTCTTATGTTAACTTGAATGAGCTCCTGCCCCTGAATCAGTATTTATATTCCTGAAAATTTGACATGCTGACCCCTTCCTCGATGAAAAGTAGTTATTTTAACTTTTTTAATGTTATCTTCATTGTAAATATCACCATTATCAGTTGTCAAGGGGTCACCATTACGACAGACCTAATTGTAAAAGTTTTTGATGACCATATCCCTTGCAAGTTTCTTTTCATACTCTCTTTTTTGCAGTTGTGCTTATCAACCTGTGTGTTCTTTATATCTTTCCTATTCACTAGGATCAATGCCATATTTTGTTTTTTTGCATCTGTTTTAGTTTTAAGTTGCCTTTTATCTCTTCAGCCATTCATGGCTGTCTTTCTGACAACTAGAGTTTTTTTTACTCTTGTCGGTATAAACTAGTTCAGTATCACATTTAACTTCTTTTTGAAAATCTCCCAGTAATCGTCTGTTATTTTACCTGTAACCACTTTACCCAGTTTACTATGGATAGGCTTTGTTTTATCCCATTGAAGTCAGCCTTTGTCAAATCTAGAATCCTAGTCGCTGTTTCAAAAACTCTGGGGATGGGGGGGGGGGGGGGGGGGGGGGGGGGATGTTCTGCTCTGGTTTCTGGCAAGATTCTAGAATCCATTGTTAAGGATGAGATTTCTAAATTCTTGGAAGTGCAGGGTCGGATTAGGACAAGTCAGCATGGATTTAGTAAGGGGAGGTCGTGCCTGACAAACCTGTTTGAGTTCTTTGAAGAGATAACAAATAGGTTAGACCAAGGAGAGCCAATGGATGTTATCTATCTTGACTTCCAAAAGGCCTTTGATAAGGTGCCTCACGGGAGACTGCTGAGTAAAATAAGGGCCCATGGTATTCGAGGCAAGGTACTAACATAATTTGACGATTGGCTGTCAGGCAGAAGGCAGAGAGTTGGGATAAAAGGTTCTTTTTTGGAATGGCAACTGGTGACGAGTGGTGTCCCGCAGGGTTCAGTGTTGGGGCCACAGCTGTTCTCTTTATATATTAACGATCTAGATGACGGGACTGGGGCATTCTGGCTAAGTTTGCCGATGATACAAAGATAGGTGGAGGGGCAGGTAGTATGGAGGAGATGGGGAGGCTGCAGAAAGATTTAGACAGTTTAGGAGAGTGGTCCAAGAAATGGCTGATGAAATTCAACGTGGGCAAGTGCGAGGTCTTGCACTTTGGAAAAAAGAATAGAGGCATGGACTATTTTCTAAACGGTGACAAAATTCATAATGCTGAAGTGCAAAGGGACTTGGGAGTCCTAGTCCAGGATTCTCTAAAGGTAAACTTGCAGGTTGAGTCCGTAATTAAGAAAGCAAATGCAATGTTGTCATTCATCTCAAGAGGCTTGGAATATAAAAGCAGAGATGTACTTCTGAAGCTTTATAAAGCATTAGTTAGGCCCCATTTAGAATACTGTGAGCAATTTTGGGCCCCACACCTCAGGAAGGACATACTGGCACTGGAGCGGGTCCAGCGGAGATTCACATGGATGATCCCAGGAATGGCAGGCCTAACATACGATGAACGTCTGAGGATCCTGGGATTATATTCATTGGAGTTTAGGAGGTTGAGGGGAGATCTAATAGAAACTTACAAGATAATGAATGGCTTAGATAGGGTGGATGTAGGGAAGTTGTTTCCATTAGCAGGGGAGACTAGGACCCGGGGGCACAGCCTTAGAATAAAAGGGAGTCACTTTAGAACAGAGATGAGGAGAAATTTCTTCAGCCAGAAAGTGGTGGGTCTGTGGAATTCATTGCCACAGAGGGCGGTGGAGGCCGGGACGTTGAGTGTCTTTAAGACAGAAGTTGATAAATTCTTGATTTCTCGAGGAATTAAGGGCTATGGAGAGCGGGTAAATGGAGTTGAAATCAGCCATGATTGAATGGTGGAGTGGACTCGATGGGCCGAATGGCCTTACTTCCGGTCCTATGTCTTATGGTTTTCAGGAGGCAGGATCAGCGGGGGACGGGGACGGAAACCCATGGGAATCCCAAAACGTGGCTTACACTGGTTCGACATCAGGATCCCCCTTTCAATACATTCAAGTCATTACATGGTCTTTACGCCTGATTAACCCTCCACCCTCCCCTCCCGTTAGATTGTCCATTCACAATGGCAAATTCTGAGAGGTCACCCAGAGCATGCACCTGGTGAGTAGAATCTGCCAGCGCAGATTGCATTATTGCTTATTTTTAGGAAAATTCCACTCGGAGTTGATCAATCATATTGTTGAGTGCATCGCTCAGGGGTAGAAAGAGGATCATGCCCAGGCACTGCAGTGCATGGAGGGGGAATGGGGGTGGGTGTCATGTTGCATGGATGAATATTCCATTGGGGGAGGGGGAGTCAGGAGGATGGAGTTCATAGGGTGGGAGTTGTTGCAAGGGGGGTGAGGTGTTCTATTTTTAATTTCTTCCATCGGGGTGTCCTTTAAACTGTCCCCCCCAGCGTTGCCCTGGGACTCACCCTTTCATATTTCTTTCAGCTACAAGCCAAATGATACGGCGGGGATTGCTGCCTTTTGGGGCTGGCGGATTCCTCGCCAATTTCTTGCCCACTGCACCACTCTGCTTATTTTTAGGAAAATTCCACTCGGAGTTTGAACTCAATCATATTGTGAGCACTATGAAACAAACGTTGGTGCGCTGTTAGGCTTTTAAAAATCCTGTCTAATCACTCATTACTGTCGAAAAGTTCTGATGAAATGAAAATTAAGGAATCTAATAAAATGCAACTGGTTAAGGAGACAAATGGACTGAAGGTCTTGTTACATGGACTAGCCTAGCAACATTGTACACAGATTTACCTAAGCAAAGTGGATAACATCGGGCATATAATTTCAGGAATTCAAAGCACAGATGGTAAAAGTTCAAAGGACAGAATGAGGGTGAATTTCACACCTAGATTCTAAAAGGGTGAGATCATGTAAGAAATGTCATTGAGACGTCTAAGGCAAGTAGTTCGGATGAGAAAAGATCAAAAGAAAAAGCAGTATATCAATGGCAGAGTTCATTGTATAAGTGGAGAGCTGAGTTGGTCCAAGATCACAGCCTTACACAGCCATAAGCTATGTTCCCTCCCAAACAAGCCATTGCCTGGAGCCTTCTGTTGAACCGTCAGTTATTGCTTTTCTAAACTGGAAGAAATTTGCAAAAGAGATACAAGTGCCAAGTGTGGTAATTATTGCTGGATGTTGTCCATTGTGTTAAAATCTATGAAATGTTGTTGGGGAGATTTAGCTCTGAGTTTAGAAAAATAGAGGGGTTTGGAACTGTGTCAATTTAATGATATTGCTCGCAGCCATTTTTGTAGTTGTGTATTTTTTTTATTGTTGCCGGTGTGTGTTTTAATAAATGATTTGTTTGTTGAATTATTACAAGACTGGAACATTCCTAATTAGTCTTCATCTGTTTCCTCACATTATACCAAATTGCAAAAAATGGTTAGAAACCGGCATTCCAAGCTTCTCCTCAGGGATTTCAAATACCCTAGCTTTTAATGGCAGCTTGGTTCTTAACATTACAAATTCTAATAAGGCCTGTCCCCTTGTTTACTACAACATATTATGTAAAATTATCTTGGATATATTCCAGAAATTCACCATTTTCTCACATGGGCTCATCTGCTTCCCCCATCTGTATCAAAATTAAAATCCATTTAAATGCAAAGATTACTCAATTCACCACTTCATAATTGCTGCTAGGTGAACCATACACAACTCCCCCTATAGTCTTGGATCCTGTCCTACTGAATTCTACTCATATAAAGTTTCCACTACCGGTTTACTTCTCATAATATCCTCACTTACCAATGAAGTGATTTCATCTTTAATCATGCGGATTACTCCTCTCTACCTTTACTGCATTCCCTAGAACTGGACATATTTAGTTCCCGTCAGATCATGCCCTACCCTCCAAGTTGAATGTATGCCTGCAATTCCTTTAACGCCATGTGTTTGTATATGAACACTAATTTGGGCCACAAACTCTAATCTACCCATATACCTAATGCTATACTCACAATTCATATTTCTCTCACTTTAAGTACTTTAGAATTTTAGTTTGCCCTTATAGTGCCCAAAGACAAATCTTACTCTCACTTACTTTTAAGATCCTCCTTCCCATCATTTTACCCTTTACTTGAATGCATTCAAGAATACTGAAAGGAAAGTTGTAAAACCTGGAAGTGGATCCTTATTGGGAAGTTGAGAAAAAGTATTGTTTGAAACAAGATTCTAACACTTATCTTCTTGAGAGTGACATTTGAAATCACGTATATGGAAGCAGGGATCCAGTGAGAAATGTTGGTTCACCGTGTAAGAATCATGTGGGCGGATTTGAGGAGAACTCCACAGAAGTTCCTTGGTTTCAGAGTTCGCTCCTGGAATGAACCTATCATCGTTACCTTGGCTGTTTTATTTCCCACTCCCATTTATACAAAACAGAACTATGCTATTGATATGCAACTAACCTCCCATTGATGGACAAAGAGGCCATCAGACTCTGTAATGGGCTAATGGCTGGTCAGACTGGAGTGTCCTAAAGGGCAATGGACCTCGAGTGAGTCACCCTGACTGAACAGGGGAATTCTGTGTGTTCCCAATTAATGAGTTTAAGTCTGAATGGGACAATAAGAGGACGGCGAGGACCCAGGTCACTTTCCATGTGGAGTTTGCACATTCTCCTCGTGTCATCCCCAAAACCCAAAGATGTGCCTGGTAGGTGGATTGACCATGCTAAATTGCCCATTAATTGGAAACATTTTTTTAAAAGGATCCCTCTATGAATGGGACAACGTAACTCAGGCCAGGTATGGGCATATTCCTCTGACTCCGTCTTTAAGCAGGTTCTTTTCCTCCTCAGTCTGTTTAACCCCATGTTGGATCCCATTTCTGGACCAAATGTCCTTATATCTCCCTCTCGTAACAATATTTTGTAACCCGTGTGATCCTTTAAATCTGTGTATATATGTGAAGATAAATGGGAGTGAAGGAGTGTTGTATTATAGTCAAATTGTTGTTCAAAGCCAATTGGCAGTCCTGTGGCTTTTTATTTAGAAAACGTGGATGAACAAAGTAAAAGTTAGTCTTTTGAGCCAGGGCTCCATTCTGGGTCCTTCTCGTCCAGTAGTAATACCAACTGGGATTGTAACACTTCTGACATTCCTCCTTCAGCCATGTGCTCACCACCTGAATCTGCTTACCTCTAGGCTAATTGCACATGGCTTGGGAAATAACTCACAGATTGTAACCTTTTAAATCCTCGGATCAGTTCTGGGTCCTCTGCTGTTTGTGATTTTCATTAATGACTTGGATGAGGGAGTTGAAGGGTGGGTTAGTAAATTTGCAGACGATACGAAGATTGGTGGAGTTGTGGATAGTGAGGAGGGCTGTTGTCGGCTGCAAAGAGACATAGATAGGATGCAGAGCTGGGCTGAGAAGTGACAGATGGAGTTTAACCCTGAAAAGTGTGAGGTTGTCCATTTTGGAAGGACAAATATGAATGCAGAATACAGGGTTAACGGTAGAGTTCTTGGCAATGTGGAGAAACAGAGAGATCTTGTGGTCTATGTTCATACACTTTGAAAGTTGCCACTCAAGTGGATAGAGCTGTGAAGAAGGTCTATGGTGTGCTAGCGTTCATTAACAGAGGGATTGAATTTAAGAGCCGTGAGGTGATGATGCAGCTGTACAAAACTTTGGTAAGGCCACATTTGGAGTACTGTGTACAGTTCTGGGAAAGGTGCAAAGGAGATTTACCAGGATGTTGCCTGGAATGGAGAGTAGGTCTTACGAGGAAAGGTTGAGGGTGCTAGGTCTTTTCTCATTAGAACGGAGCAGGATGAGGGGCGACTTGATAGAGGTTTATAAAATGATCAGGGGAATAGATAGACAAGAACAAAAGAACAAAGAAATGTACAGCACAGGAACAGGCCCTTCGGCCCTCCAGTCAGAGACTTTTCCCCCGGGTGGAACAAACCATTACAAGGGGACATAAATTTAAGGTAAATGGTGGAAGATATAGGGGGATGTCAGAGGCAGGTTCTTTACTCAGAGAGTAGTGGGGGCATGGAATGCACTGCCTGTGGAAGTAGTTGAGTCGGAAACATTAGGGACCTTCAAGCAGCTGGATAGGTACATGGATTACGGTAGAATGATATAGTGTAGATTAATTTGTTCTTAAGGGCAGCACGGTAGCATTGTGGATAGCACAATTGCTTCACAGCTCCAGGGTCCCAAGTTCGATTCTGGCTTGGGTCACTGTCTGTGCAGAGTCTGCACATCCTCCCCGTGTGTGCGTGGGTTTCCTCCGGGTGCTCCAGTTTCCTCGCACAGTCCAAAGATGTGCAGGTTAGGTGGATTGGCCATGATAAATTGCCCTTAGTGTTGGGTGGGGTTGCTGGGTTGTGGGGGTAGGGTGGAGGTGTTGACTTTGGGTAGGGTGCTCTTTCCAAGAGCCGGTGCAGACTCAATGGCCGAATGGCCTCCTTCTGCACTGTAAATTCTATGATAATCTATGATTAATCTGGGACAAAGGTTCGGCTCAACATTGTGGGCCGAAGGGTCTGTTCTGTGCTGTATTTTTTTTTCTATGTTCTTTAACTCGGTTCCAAGTTTCAAGTACTCTCCAAACAGGTCCTCTTGGTTACTCAACCCTATGTTTTTGGACCACAGTGATTGAACCCTCCCTCTAATACACTTTCAAAAAAAATCAAGGAATTATCTCATCCTGGCACCAGATAACCAGCGTACTATGCAGGACTCAATTTACAAAGGATGCTATCTGTTCCGGTAATTATTGAATTAACTACATTACACTTCCCTCCTTCTCCTCCCACCTTTGGACAACCTCGTGCTCCAAGATGCCAAGGTACTGCACATTTCTTATGGTTAACCCATTATGCTATCTTTAATTTCCTTGCTGGTTTCTACTCCTACTTGCCAGTAGGTAAAAGTCACCATTCTTTTCTTGTGGCCAATGTTAATTCTGCAGGACATATTTTCAGTCCTACCAAATGTCTGTTTAATGTACATGGAATGAAATTGGTAGTCCTTCTCCATCTTATGAAGCAGGAAAATAATATAGCGCATACATATAAATAGAAACTCATCACGTTCAGGTGCTTGTCCCGATTATTGCAGAACCTGGGCTATACTTTGATCCAAGCTGAAGTTTTCAATATTTTTGCTTTGCATTCATCATGTTTAGGAGTGAGTTTTAATTATTTAAAGCCATTACTCTGAAATGCGTTACATTCCTAAAATCATATCAGTCTGTGGCTGGCTGCACACTAGATTCAGCCATTCATGCTTTTATTGCCATATTCCACTCTTGGTTAAGAGTCAAAGTTTACTGCCTGAAAATGGGCCTGCTACTTTATTATTTAATTTTCATCACTTGTCACAGAGAGCCTTATTACCTGAGTGTATGACCATGGTGGCAAGGCAGGTCAGCACTGGCAGGGTAAAATGGGCAACAGTGAATTGGCAATCTGTTTTACAATTGCCTGATTGACCTTTCTATGAATGCAACAAATTTTTTAAAAGGTTGGGTTTAAAATGAGGCATCTATACACAATCTCCTGGTTTGCATGACTGACAAAAACAATTAAAAACTCCATATCAACACAGAAATAAATGCTCTGCATCTTACCAAAGTCAACCAGGTATCCTCCTTTAAACTGAATAACTAATTGACAATTTGTCTCTGCTCTCTCATTGTGAATGGTCCATTCATTGAAGAGAAAATTTAGAAGTCATGGTGTACATCAGATGTTGGATAATTCATGTGACATTGTATTTCATACCATGTTTGCAATTATATGATATTCAGTCTCCAAATTAACACCAACACCATCTGATTAGATATTTCATTTGTAATAGTGTCCATCCAAAAGTGGTTTGTTCTTTAATTCTATTTGTTCAGTGCCTTCCATGTACTTTTTATCAGTGGCACTGAAAAAAAACGGGAGCAGGTATAATAATCAGAAATGGTGCAAAGACATTATGCATAAACAAGATATTCCACATTGTGACACATTTAATAGTAATAAGCTCTGGAATTCCTTTCTCCTTCTCCTCTGACTCTCCACTTATAAGACCAAATTTTTTGGCTGCCTGTCCTAATATTTCCTTCTGTGGCTCAGATGGTAATATGTCAGTAAATATTTTGGGACATCTTATCACATTCAAGATGCAATATATATGCACGTTGCCTTAGTACTGCCACTGTGTAGAGAGAGATAAAGTTAGTTATGGCTACAAATCTGAATTACAGACATTGTACTCGGAATGTATCTGCAATAGAAACTGGTGGGGTGGGGTGGGAAGGAAAGAGTGGAGGGGGAGTTCACGTGTAGAAGGGGTAAGACATCACAGATTGTAATCTGGCTACAGTATGTTTGGCTATAGAAGTTGGCTTGGGTCTTTTGCTTCCAAACAGAATTATGATGTTAATTGGGGAGGAAGACTTAGCTTGGATGTGACATGGGGCCTATGGATTATTCAAGCAAGATATAGATTTGTTAGAGGAAGCATCACATCATTAATGTATACTCTAGATTCCAAGAAACTCAAACACTGAGAGATTATTTAAACTTGTGTTAAACAAAAAGAGCAAATGAGTATGGTAGCAGGATGGTCCAGGCAAACAAAACCAAAATTGTAGGCACAGTGTCACCATGGCCAGAGAACAGATATTTTATCCCTGTCACAATATCATGGCTTACTTTGCTCAGTAATCACCTTCCTCATTTAATTACTATAAATAAATCTAGTTTGTTAATTTGGAATCTGAACCCAGCTCAAGTGCATTGTGTTAATTACATCACTTCTGAAGTGGCTTGCAAACAGACAAAGTGCAGTTTCCAATGAGCAACTGGTATTATTCAAGACCTGAAGGGCATAAGAATCATTGCAGGAGCAGAAAGTCACAGTGCTAGTCTTGAGTTTCTATGATACAAGAGCTACCTCCAAGTAAGTCAAGACTAAAGGGATTCATCAAAATATCTGGTAACAAGGTAGTAGTAGAGGCGGGTACAATTGTGTCTTTTAAAAAGCATTTAGATAGTTACATGGGTAAGATGGGTATAGAGGGTTATGGGCCAAGTGCGGGCAACTGGGACTAGCTTAATGGTAAAAACTGGGCGGCATGGACTGGTTGGGCCGAAGGGCCTGTTTCCATGCTGTAAACTTCTATGATTCTATGATTCTATCTTAAAGTGCTATCACACTCACAGCAGTAGGATGCAGTTAAAAGTAACATAGTGGGGAGGAACTGCTATCACAGCTGGTCTGACTACAAGGAAATCTGACATTTATTTTGCGAAGAACTAAGAAAATTAATTTATTCAGAACTGGTATATTTTTCTTCTCTCTTGCGATCCAGGTCTGATTAATTCATGAAAAGAAGGGAGATAGGAATCCAACTTTTAAATAGTCAGAGTAACAGCCTCTGCCATTTCAACTGGTCTTATGAAATGGATCTAGTTACATTTTGGATTGCCCAATATTTGCTTTGGGACCTCTTCATAAAGCATAACCATGTGAATTGTCTACTTTGGTGCAAATACACTCCACTATAGGTATAGAGAAGCAGAAATAACAGTCATTTTGCATAGACAAATTAGTGTGCTTGTGAGATTTAAAAAATAGGAAACCACAAAGGAGGATGAGTCAAATTTGCTTCGCTGCAGTTCAGAAATACAACAAAGCCATCATATCAGAAGCAAATTTTGATAAGCACAAAATTGCATTCAAAACTTGGAAGAAGATTTCACTTTCTCCCAAATAATCAAAATGAAACAATAAAGCCTTTAACAGAATAATTCAAAATAGAAAGGATACGTCAACAGAAGCTTAGAGAACTGGCATGCTTATACGAGCCTAGAAGTGTACTGGATGAAGAAAACACCTCAGCTAAACACCAAAAGACACTTACGAGGTTATGAAGCAAGATGTAGATTAATGAAAAAACACTTTGTTTTGTTGAAATTAAGGCTTAATGCAGAGTGTCACTAAAATTTCAAGAGAAAAACTGCAATGGGATATCAAACCGAATGTCGGTTTCAGCCAAAGGAACTACAAACACGTCAAACTATAAGAAAACTCCGGCACTGGAGTATTACTGTTCGCAAAACATGAATGTTGGAAACAAAAACAGATGTTGCAATTACAAAGAGAACTGAACACATATTTGTCCTAAAGAAGAAACATAAGGCCAGATTTTACAGCCTAATTGCAGCACCCTCCATGCTTATGCAAAATACAGCATGATGTCATTCCACCAATCTCCGATTTTAAAGGTTAGAAAGGTGCCAAAATTGGGAACCCAGCTAACATTTTGGTAAAGAAAATTACCAAGCTATTGAGCTTGTTAATGAGACAATTGATTGCAATTTTACACTGCCCAGTCCATTGCTGGTTGTCACACGGGGAAAGCATTGGGAGTGATTTACACCAGGTATGAGGCGGCACAAGGGTAGATGAAAAGGACTGCAAACAGAGCCATGGCTATATGCAGCAGCAGTCTGTTGGCGAAGATGGAAACATTAGACTGGTAGCAGACATCATTTCTTCAGTTTTCTATAGGCTGGCTTTCCAAAAAGGAGAAACCAAGAGGTTAGGCCTTAAAACTGGAGGTTGTAAATGTTCTGAGATGGTTCTTCTCATCTGTGGGCTCTAGGTGTGGTAATTACTCTGGCACTGGCATAACACTTGTTTATTAGTACTCCATCTGACCAGGTTACAGGGTAGGCATGTTGTTCTGATCTCTATCTCTTAGAGTGAGAGAAAGAGAAGCACATGACTGACTAATATCAGTGCTACATCATCATCTACATCACACATTAGTATATTAGCACCATGGGTCAGTCCTTGGACCTCAATGGTTTACAATGTATATAAATGATCTGCAATCAGGGACAGAGTGCAACATAGCACAATTTGCAGATGATATTAAATTGGTGGGAAAGTAGGCAGTGAAAAGGAGGTAAAGAGTTTACAAACAGATATAGATAGGCTGGGAGAATGGGCCAAAATTTGGCCAATGGAGTTTAATGTGTATAAGTGTGAGATTATCCATTTTGGCCAAAAAATAAAAAGGCACATATCTGAGTGGAAAGCAGATTCAAAATGGGCAGAAGGATCTGGGTGTCTTTGTTCATGAATCGCAGAAAGTTGGTATGCAGATACAGCATGTAATAAAAAAGACAAACGGAATGTTAACGGTTATTGCAAAAGGACTGGAATATAAAAGTAGAGAAGTGTTGTTGCAATTGTATAGGGTGTTAGTGAGACCACATCTGGAGTATTGTGCCTAGTTTTGGCCTCCTTATTTGAGGAAGGATGTGGTGGCATTGAAGACAATTTAGAGGAAATTCACCAGATTGATTCCAAAGATGAATGGGTATGAGGAGAGACTGAACAGGTTGGGCTTACACTCAATGGTGTTTAGACGAATGAGTGGGTACCTGATCAAGATATATTAAATACGAAGAGGGATTGATAAAGTAAACAAAGACCAAATGTTCCCCTTTTTGGGGCAATCTAGAACGAGAGGTCACAGATATAGTTTGTGAGGCTGAAGATTTAAAATTGAGATGAGGAGGAACTACTTCTCGCAGAGAGTGGTGAATTTGTCGAACTCGCTGCCCCATAGTGAGGTGGAGACTGAATCATTTAATGATTTCAAGAAGGAGATGGATGTATTTCTGATTAAAAGAAAAACAGGTTAAAGGGGAACAGGCAGGGAGGTGGCTTTGAGACCAGGAAGAGATCAGCCATGATCTGATTGAATGGCGGGCAGGCTCGAAGGGCTGAATTGCCTACTTCTGATCCTAATTCTTATGTTCCAATATCCCATCTGTTAACCCTTAATGCTACACCTCCATCTCCTGTAACCGCCGCCCCCCCCAGTATACCATCTAATTTTCAACAATATGGAAGTCATTTCCTTCAACTACAGATTTCTACAGTATTGTTAGCCCTGAGGGAAGACATCTTTGAGATGTGCAGGATTTCTTCCTCGTCTTGGAGGACATCATCATCAGAATAGGACAGTGTTTTTAGCATCATTACTGGCATGCAAAGTGTAGGTGTCAAGATAACTGAACTGCAATGAAAATGAGGACACTTCAACAAAAGACTAATGAAAGAGAGAAGACGAGCATTGACCTTAGGACTCCTTGAGACCAGCAGAGAAGAACTCATCACTCTGAAGAATGTGTTGCTCCCTTGAGGCACACTGGGAAAGACTTATTAAAAGTGATCTACAACTCCAGGGAAGACTATCACAGCCATATCATTCACTGCTGCGTCGAAGACGGAAGAGGAATGGAAAAATCTGAGATTTCAATGAACATAAACAATGAAGGAAAAAAGGGCAACATTTCTGTTTGCCTTTCAGGAAAAGATGAAAAGATGATTTCTTCATGGCATTTCGGAAGGATTGTCTACTTTCTGTCAGCAGTGATAAGCGAGCCACACTACTGTTAGTACGGAACTGTTCGCTTCTGGGTAATGAGAGTAATTGCTGAGGATATTCAGATAAAAAAAGCACCATCTTCTGTAATGAGGTAAATTTTCTGTGGACAATTAACTCAGGGACAAGACTGCTGTACAGAATTGTGCAGCTTCAGAGGTACTAAACATCCTGCTTCAGCTTCTGTGCTGACAGAAGACTCTAGCGGGAAGAAGGCATTCAGCTAGGACTGAAGTAAGGGTGTCCTTTGAATTTTATTCCTGCAAGTCACCAGCTCTTTGGGAGTATGATCCTCTCTGGACTCCAGCATGGAACCAGGAAAGGTGTTTTCTCTGGTAAACCCTTCATGGACAAGAGGAAGATTGTGCATTACCTGGGTAGGTTCAGTGGAATAAAGATCTGAAAGTTGCTTAGCCATTAGAAACCCAGCTGATTCATCAAAAAAGGCATCAGAGTCTTCATAAGATGCATCTATCAATTGGAAAGATGAACCACATCCAGAACGTCATCATCATTCAGTGCTATAATGGCTTCTTCCCTCATCACTTTCTTCCAGAAAGAGCCCATTCTGGTCCAGCAGGTCTTCAAGTGGATAGTCACCGATGCCACACTGCCTTCTGTATATGTCACCTCTGGCTTAATCTCATAATGAACTCAGATTCAAAACCTCAATTTCCACCGGGGGTCTAGTGGATGATGTCTGTGAAAATAAAACTTTAAACTCCTGATTGAATAAACTTGCTTCGTTGTTTTAGGCTGAGGTTCCACTCGTTCTGAGCAAAAGGTTGAAGATTGTTCCAGGAATGACACTGGGTTGTTCAAATGCTGGGCAGCATCTGTCTTTTCGAAGATTCCTAGATGCCAACATTGTCACTTATTACAGATGTATGTTGATTGATTGATGGAATCAATGATCTGTCACACTCTTGCAATGAAGAGCAGCAATAATCCTGCCTTTAATTGGAAGGTCTGTGTCATCTGGATCTTGTAATTTGATGTGTGATGGATGAAGGTGTATTGTCTGAACCTAGATGAAACCATCAGCTATTATCATAATAGCGCCAGAATCAATTAAAGGTGCTTTTGAAACCTTTAATTGCACTTTAACTGACCAATAGTCTGGACTAAGGCCATTAAATTCCCCTGGGAAACTGTATAGTTTCCTCTTTATCTTGATTTCCAATTTCTTGGATGGAGCATATTTCATAAATATTTCATGGTGTTCTGCTGGACCGAAGTTGTTGGATTTGCAGAAACACTTGAAATGCTGTCTTCCCACATGGGGAGCATTCCACGCCCCCTGCTGGGCAGTCCTGCCATCTATGTTGTTTTTTTACAGCACAATGCAAGTAGCCAAAACATGCTGTGGTGTGGTGTTTCCTGCCCCTACAAACTGGTTTCATGGGCTTTCTTATGGGTGGAGCCATTGCCTGTGGGCCTCGCCAGTCAATGGGGTTATGTGCAGTCGCACTGACTTACAGCCTGGTTGAACTTTCTAAGTTCGGCCTGCTTGGCATACTGGACCACCTGATCTAAAGTAGGGCCATCTTTGGTCTGCAGAAGGTCAGAGAGCTTTTCGTCTCAGTCACCCAAAACTAAGCAATCACAGATTAGCTAATTCTTCAGCACCCCGTTTCTACAAAAACTAGCTACACGTAAAAGGTGGTTTTGAGATAATTCAATCAATTCCCCAGGTTGTTGTGATCTATGTTTATAACATGCTCATTCCCTAACTAAGTTTCGCTTAATGCTAAATAAATGTCAACGGCTTTGAGAATGGTCTCAAAGTCCGTGATGGACTCCTCCACTCCCTGTGACGAGAATGCCATCTGCAACCGACTTACAATCATAAAAGAAACTGACGATGCTTCTACAGCAAATGGCATTTCCATAGTTCCCACTTCTGGCCTCTCCCCGGTCCACGAGACAGCCGAATAGCCGTAGTAGGGGTAGATACTGCTCACCAGGTAATGCACCTCTAATGCACCTCCTCCTTCCATCAATTTTGTAAGTACGAGCTGCTATAGAGTTTTGCTTCACGCTTGCCCTTCAATAGCACAGATGTATTCTCCACTGTTGCCTCCATCTTCTGAGATGGTCCATCTGGTGTAGATTCTAGAAGTGGTACTAAGTTACTGCACAGACTGTAGTCGTACTCTGGTATTTGTGTAGCACTGATTTATCAGTACTAGTATAAACAGGTTAGAGTAGGCATGTTGTTCCTGAGTTTGGTGTTCCAGCCTCTCCTTTAAGAGTCGCTAACACATGATTGACTGATGACATTGCTTCATCATGATGTCCCATCTGTTAACCCTTTATATTAGTGATTCACAGCCTAACCCTTCTCCCACCTAACGTCCTGCCCCAGATGTCAGATTGCGCACGGAGCCCGCCTTTCCAAGGCTAACTGATCACCTTTCCACCAGGCATGCACCATTTGGTCTTTCAAAACTTGATTTGCCATGTTCACATGGCAGGGACAGGAACAGTCATCACACTTCCCGCTGAACCTTCCTCACCCTGTTGGAAACAGTGACATCCTGCCCAAAGGCTCCACAATCTTGCCTAATCAAAAAGAATTAACGGGAATTTTTGCCATTACAAGAATCAAGCACTGGTGTGAAGCAGAGATGCTCATTATATTGCCTGGGAGTCAAGAGCAGCCTTCCTCGCAACAGACTACAGTCCATCATTCACAGCCTGTACCAGTGCTGGTGACGCAGGTAGTCATAAATGTCTTTTTAATGCAGTGTTATGCAACCTCATATAACGCAAGTAAATGAGCCCCAATAGTACACAGTCTTTCTCTCTGCTCCTGTAGGAAATGCCTGATCCAATACCGCCCACATTGGCACAATTAAAATTAATTACCTAAAAATAGCTATGCAGGATTGACTGCCACACTCTCATTCCACAATAGTGAAGTCCTTTAATGACGTTGCTTGGGATAGCAATCTTCAATTGGAACGACTATATAGCATTACTCCAGGCTTTGAAAGATACCGTCCTTAGATTTCTTAACAGTTCTCTCCTAAGGTCGGAGGATAAACAGATACAGTATTGAGTGGCACCTGCCACCAATGTTCAAGTCCCATGTAATATTTTTCAAATGAAAAATATAAATTGATGTCAATGGCATGTTATTTTCCATGCATCTGTTGCAGTCCTTGCTCGAGGAGTAAGACCCTTTGAACAAAGAAAACTGGTTTCACATAAACTCAATCTCTTAGTGAAATATGAAGAGCTCACTTTGAAAGTGAAAAATATCCCTTTGCAAAAGATTCCAAATATTCTCTTGTTTTCACCACTATCACATAATCTAATACAGAACAAGACACGGGTGCTAGGTACACTTGCTGCACCAAGGAACTTCAGTACAAAATCAGCTTGATTAAATTGGCACTCTCCTTTCTTCCCTCCCTAACATGAGGTGATGACAGCAACTGTAGCACCCATTTCACTACAGTTCGAGCTCAGCTAACTCAGGGCACACCAAGATCTTCAGCTGTTCATACCGAAACCGGAGCAGTTTCCACAAGCATAGTCAAAGTAGGGAAAGGAAGCGGAGATGAGAAACACTACAAGCTTATATTTTTGATGCTCCAAACCGGCATGCAAAGTACCTTTAATTTACGACATGTGGAATGATTACCAGTCACAACAGGAATTTCTGAAACTATCCTTATGTTTCAAATATCTGCTTTATTCAGATCTTGGGTCCTCTGGAACTGATCCTCCAACTTAGAAATTACATGTGTTTGTCAATTTTGAATCAATGAAAATTAACTCCTTTATTGTTACAAAGATTAGATGGGTGTCTTTTATTGAGGATGAAACATTAAACAACACTTACCGTCCAATACGAGGGAATTGAGGGGTTCCAGACACTTAAAAAATGAGCAGCGAGAAATCAGAAATGAACTAAGGAACAGTGAATAAAATTTCCTAAAAAGGTTCTTATGTATGCGTTTGGTTAACATACAAATTTTTTCTGTTTTCAGGTAACGTAACCGAATATAAATCTTCAAGTGAAGTAATCTTTATTTGCACACAATCAATACTGGACTGCAATTTATGAATGATGTTTTGGAATCACAGATTAAACTCTTCCCAGCATAGTGTCATTTTTTGTAATCTTCTCTTTTATCTCCTACACTTCTATATTTTTCTAAAAAGAGCTTATTAGCTTGTTACGCTCTTGATTTTCTTTTACAACTGAGATTTTCAAATACAATAAAATGAAGCAAAGTTACAATTGAATGTTTTCTTTATTTGCAGATTATTCAGCATAAGAGCCCATTCTATAATCTATTAATCGCCTCCAAAAAAAAATGAACAATTTATTTGTTTTCTCCTCAAATATTCTTGTCTGAATAAAAAAATTCTATCCTCCAACAAGCTCCTGACTTCCAACCCTGAAATAGTATGCCTGTTATTTACACACATTTGGATACTGGCCCTTATGTAATTTCACACCTCCCACAGAAATCCATCCGTGTGAAGTTCCATCTTTGACAGTTGTTGTAAGTTCAGAGAAGCTTCTTCCTGGAAAATCAAACTTGAGCGGTTACCATATAACACTGGCCAATGGGTGTGGAATAACCTGCAATTTCAATCTTTTCCCCAACTTCATTTACTTGAACTTCGGCATACCTGGGCTCATAAGTAGATCATAGAATTTACAGAGCAGGAGGCCATTCAGCCCATCGAGTCTGCACCAGCTCTTGGAAAGAGCACCCTACCGAAGGCCATCCCTCCACCCAATCCCCTTAGCTGAGTAACCACACCGAACCCAAGAGCAATTTATCATGGCCAATCCACCTAACCCGCACATCTTTAAACAGTGGGAGGAAACAAGAGCACCCGGAGGAAACCCACGCAGACACAGGGAGAACATGCAAACTCCACACAGACAGTGGCCCAAGCCGGGAATCGAACCTTGGACCCTGGAGCTGTGAAGCAACTGTGCTACCTTGCCACTCAACTTGGAATGATTCATTCCAAAGATCTTGCATCCACAAGTTTTCTTTGAAGCAGATTCTTTTATTCCCTCCCAGTTCAAAAAAGTGATCACTTGCCCTTCTCTTTCATGTAGTTGGGGTGTGAAACTGCATTTTTTGTCATCCAGTATCAGATTGGAGAAATGAGGTGAACTGGACAGTTAATGACATCTTCCAGGGTTTGAGTGTCAGATAGGCTTGAGTGGGACAGTGCATTTGTGGGTGCAGTGCAATGTTGATGGAAAGGATATAGAGTTTAAAAGTTGGTTGAGGATTGAGGAGGACTAGGGCGACACAGTGGTGCAGTGGTTAGCAATGCTGCCTCAAGGCGCGGGGGACCTGGGTTTGATCCCGGCCCCGGGTCACTGTCTGTGTGGTGATTGCACATCCTCCGTGTCTGCGTGGGTCTGACCTCCACAACACAAAGATGTGCAGGATAGGTGGATTGGCCACGCTAAATTGCTTCCTTAATTGGAGGAAAAAAATTATTGGGTACTCTAAATTTATTTTTAAAAAGGATCGAGTGGGACAACATAGCTACAAATGGCCTGGTTCAACCCATGGGAAGCCGGGGAGTTTGCAGCTGGGGCCATTGAATGGCTTTTAATTCTCTCATGTTGAACTGAAGACTCAATCAAATGCAGATGTTGTCAATTAAGTTGGCAAAGAGCAGCAAACAATAAGTTCAAAGAGATATTGCTGAATATTAATAAGAATAATCTTTATTGTCACAAGTAGGCTTATATTAACACTGCAATCAAGTTACTGTGAAAATCCCCTATTCGCCACATTCTGGCGTCTGTTCAGGTACACAGAGGGAGAATTCAGAATGTCCAAATTACCTAATAGCACATCTTTTGGGACTTGTGGGAGGAAACCAGAGCACCCAGATGAAACCAACGCAGACACGGGGAGGTCTTGCAGACTCCACACAGATAGTGACCCAAGGCGGGAATTGAACCTAGGACCCTGGAGCTGTGAAGCAACAGTGCTGCCCACTGTGCGATATGCTGCCCTAGCCCAGCACAGAGTCAAGCTGACTCCATGTCTACAGTTGCTATCAGGTGAGGAAGTGGAGATAGTACATGGTGGAGTACGTGGTTGATCCTGGGAGGTCTCTGGCTATGACGGTACAAAGGAGCGAAAACAAACCATTGCTAGATTTGCACTGGCAAAATTCAGATTGGGAGCAGATGAATAAAAACCAAGCATTTAAATGGGTGCAAGTTGAGAGATCAAGGAGTTGAGTAGGGAAAGGATAAAGGACGCAGGAGATGGATCTCAATTACAACATCTTAATGGGAAAGAGGGAGGAGAAATAGGGAAGGAGATACATGAGATGAGGATGAGATAAGGCTAGAATTGGTGGAAAATAGGAAGGAACATGAGAATGAAGTCAAGACAGATGTATGAATAGTTTCAATTCTGGTGATGAGAAAATCCATGGGTACCTCACAATTGGATGTGTAATGTGGATGGAAAGAGTGAGCAGATTAAGGTGCCAGTCGGTCACTGAGATTGGACAGCAGAATTATCCTGTAATAGCTAGGGATCAGCTGGGGATAATGAAGCATTGTTATACATCAGTCTTGACAAATGCTGCAATTAATATTTTGGTCAGATATATGCCAGGTTTGTTCAAGTTTGGGCCACGAATGAGTGAAGAAGAGATTGTATTGTGGGAATAGCGAGGGTGGGAGACAGTAAATATATTACTGGAAACTAGGGACGTCAAAAGACAATGCTGAGCGAGTGATTAAGTTGACAGTGGTGCTGCTGCATTTGAGTGGCAGGTGAAGGATTTGGAAATTTAACTGTGACATTTAGTTGAAGATTGAAATCACCAAGGATGAGGAGTTGCTGGGTGTCGAGGTCAAGAGAAGTGGGGAGGGAAGGCTGCTTAGATGAAATTATTGGGTTTGTGGTAATTTGAAATCCTCACCTTTTAAAGGAAAAGCACAAAGCTCAGATGGGGGAAAGATGCTGAAATGAAGTGAAGAAGCCAAAGGCATAACTTAGAGATGCAACTGATAATAATAATCTTCATTGTTGCCACAAGTAACAATAATTACAAACTTTATGGTCACAAATAGGCTTACATTAACACTGCAATGAAGTTACTGTGAAAAGCCCCTAGTCGCCACATTCTGGCGCCTGTTCGGGTACACAGAGGGAGAATTCAGAATGTCTTTCAGAACTTGTGGGAGGAAACCGGAGCACCCGGAGGAAACCCACGCAAAGGGAAAACGTGCAGACTCCGCACAGATAGCAACCCAAGCCGGGAAAAGTACTTGGGTCACTGGTGCTGTGAAGCAACAGTGCTAACCACTGTGCCACCGTGACGTCCTATTTATGACATGACATTTGTGCAGTTGTTTTGGCAAGACAGACAACAAAATGTATTGGCAAATATTAAGAAGCAATGAAATGCTAACCACAAGTCATCTTTCTGTCAATGTCAATGCAATCATCTATAATGAAGTCTTGATGAAATGAAAAAATGAAAATCGCTTATTGTCATATGTAGGCTTCAAATGAAGTTATTGTGAAAAAAACCCTAGTCGCCACATTCCGGCGCCTGTTCGGGGAGGCTGGTACGGGAATTGAACCTGTGCTGCTGGCCTGCCTTGAAAGCCAGCTAAACCCTGTTTATAAACCCTGTGCTAAACCAGCCCTGACACTTGTTCATGAGTGATCAAACATTCGAAAGGGAAATGCTGAAAAAAGGATCAATTGCTAAATGTGCCTGTAGGATGAAATGGCAAGAATGAACACAGTATTTAAAATGGTGCAAGGAATGAAGAGGAGGTTGGACAGATTATCAGAGGAGAACTTTGGACAAGGCGGTCAGTGGGAGCAGAGATCAAAAAAGATATGAAGACATTGGCGATAAAGGGAGGGTGGAGAACTAATTGATAAACTAATCAAATTTAGAGAGGTTAAAACGCATCGGCTAGGGGAAATATAATAGAATTGCTATTACATAGATATTCATTTTATTTTATTTTTTTAAATGGAAAAGGACCTTAGGCAACTAATATTACAGGAAGATAGAACAACTTCAGGGAACTAAAGACCAGTTAGCTTAACATTGATGGCAGGAAAAATGGTAGAATCTTTTCTCAAAGATCAAAGAGAAAAACATACAGAAACTAGTAAGTATAATAAAGAATGGTCAACACAGATTTCCTAAGGTGCTCTTTTAGCAGGTCGGTGCAGACTCGATGGGCCGAATGGCTTCCTTCTGCACTGTAGATATTCCTAGAATCCTCGAATTTGACCACCATTATTGAATTATTTGAAAATGTAATAGTAGTCACGGATAATTCAGTACATGTAATATCTGGACTTCAATAAACCTTCAATAAGGCACAACAAAGTGGAATTGTGACAAAATCAGAGCTGGAATCTTCTAATTCCAGTATGCAATACAATAGATTAGTTAAAATATTTTAAACTTTCTAAGCATTGATGATCGACATAAGGTTATGAAATATATAAGTATTATTTGCTTTTGTTTCAGTGATCACAGATTCTATGTAAAATAACTGGAGGATATAATTTAACTATGGACGCAGTCTCTGGTGAAAAAGCTATGCTGTTGAGTAAAAACTTCCATGAAAAAGTCATAAGTGAAACTGGACATGGAACACGACAAGGCAATTATTTTGGGGAAATCATTTGATCTGCAATTTACCTAGTCAGGACATTATTGTATCCCCTTAACAAAATCTGGTGGTTCTCATCAGGAGTATTAGCCAAGTCATAATTGAATCAGGTGATGAAAATGAGGGGAAACAGCAGATTACCTTTTATTTTCATAGGTAACTTGTCTACCTTACTTGATAAATCCTGCTAAAAGATGCAGGTGTGCTTGATGAGGAGTTAAAGGAGCTAATAGGGATAAGGATAATAGTCACAAAATAAGGGGTCGGCCATTTAAGACTATTATTAAAGAATCATTGCGGTGCTGGAGGCCACCATTTGGCCCATTATATCTGCACCAGCTCTCTGAACATGCATTATGGCTTTGTACCATTCCCCTGCCCATTGGTAAGATGAGGAGAAATGGCATCTCTTTCCTAGAGGACTGCGAAAGCAGTCACATGCATCATTCAAGACCAAGATTCATAAAAATATTGCTTACTAAAGGAACCAAGAGGTATGAGGATATGGTGGGAAGATGAAGTTGAGGTAGAACGATGAGCCATGATCTTGCTAAATGGAAAGACGCTTGAAGAGACAAACTGTTTGAAATTTTGGTTGCACGTATAATTTTATTATTTTTTTTTTTTTTTTAAAAAGTGTTTTTTGAAGAGAAAGAATTTTGTATCAATTGGGTATTTATGGTTTTCAAGGGGTGGATATTAGACAGGAGCAGACTGTTGGAAGTGCACAGTATGTTATGTATCTCTCTATAAATAAATAAACCTAAAAGGTTAGGTTCCAGCATTCTATCCTTCACTCTCTGCCTATCTGAATTTTGACAATACTCACTTTATTCTTGGTGTTGCCACTGCCAGTAACTTTGAAAACATGCAATCAATTGACAAGCGAATAACATTTTTAAAAGTGACTACATTGGATAATCAAAGTTGAGTGTCTTCAATATTTATACATGACTACAGATGTTGTAATAATGTTTAGGCATTAGCCAATTTGAGAGGTCTTTCTGCTTTTGCAAATGAGTGATTGAACTCAAAAGGAGTCTGTCAATCTGTTTGATGTTTCTTTCATTTCAAAGCAGATGCAATTACATCAGCCTTTTAAGTGTCAGATATGACTTCCAAAATGTTGCATTTTTCTAAAATACTTGCAACTTTATGAAATTCAAGAAATCAACTACTAACGGATTTTTAAAGCAATCACAAATCTGCAGCTTTTGAATAAATTATACAACTTTATATAATCACATACTTTGTCCGTAAAATCATATACAACTGAAGAAAAGGTAGCTAAAGAGGCAGTTTCTTCCAAACTAATCTTTACTTTAATCAATTAAACGTCTTTATGAAAGAATGCAAGTCCATACCACACCATTCCAACTGACATTATGGTAACTTCGGGCCACGTGTGGAAGGGTTCACCATTGATGGTTTTGGAAATGGGAAGAAATCTATCTAACCCCCACATTCTTAGTTTAAAAAATACCACCCAACTACTTTCTAAAATTCCTTCCAAAATAAATTAAAGTTTTGAATTAACAGTCCAGTTTGCTTGTTCTATCTGGAACTGTAGGCTGTCACAAAGGAAATGGACAGATTAAAAAAAAACGTGAGAAATGAGGTTCAGAATTTGCACTACAATACCAAGTTCCAGAGCTTAAAAATTCAGCTCATCTTTGAAAATTGTTCATTGGCCGCTTACATTTATGCATTTCATGATGCTGCCCAAATTGTCCAACCACTCAGTTTTAAAATTTTCTGATATAGTCTAAAAACAAAATCATCAGTGTGAAAGTTCGAAAAGGGTCAAGTGAATATGTCAATTTATGCACAGAAGTGACAAATGGAGGCATTTATGGATCATGACGTTATTTATTGGTAGAAAGTAATATATTGCAACTTCGGAATAACTTTACACCCTCAATTTCAACTACGGAATGCTCAACCACCTAATATCCATTTGCCATTCAACGTCTTGTATAACCTATAACACTTGCACTTTTAAAACAAACAAGGCCATCATGTTCTTATGAGTGGACATCAGTGAAACTCTGCAAAACCTGAAAGGAGAGAAAAAGGGAAAACAAAAACATTAATTAAAATGAATTTGGCATAGGAAATAGTTAAAGAGACAAATTAAAGCAAATAAAAATAATGTTAAAACTAAGATGAAAGAATGAAAATACTCAAGACTAAAAAATGTTTCTGGGGGAAGCAATTCACAAAGATACATTTGTCTAAAGTGAAAACATTACTATCAGCAAATCACAAGTGCTTTCCATATATTTTGTGGCAAAATAAATCTCTTTTATGCTGTCAATGTGGGCACATAAACAGAAGCCAAACCACTGCTTTAAGCTTTCACTCATAATATCAAGTTCCACTTGGCATAAAGGCCCAGCTGAAATAAATTTAGTAACCAACCACAAATGGATAATAAAAACAACAAACTCAAGCTTTATATGGTTTATGGTTTAATGATGCCCTGTATAAATGCTGTAAAGTATTAAAATAGTCAACTTCTAAAAAAAATTCTGAAATCTTTCCAACCACCAGATTCAACTCTCCCTTCTTTTCCAAGCTCTAAGCAACCTCTTTGAGCTAGCCATGTGTGCCAGCCTACAGCTTTAATATTAGTTTAATATTGTCATCAGCCAATATAAGGCAGAAATTATTGCATATGCTGCCGAAACAAATCTGGGTGGTTCCAACACCCTCGTGCAGGATGTGACATGCTATAAAGTATCCCATCTAACAAGACCCATCACAAAACAGGGTTACACAAACCAGAATCCAGCTAATGCTGCAAAACTGAACTTGGCACCAGAATGTTGAATTAACCATCTTAATTCAATACAATACTGTATTTTAACAGTATTTTAACGAGCAACTGGAACGGTCAGGCACACTGATATGAGGGTGCCAGAGATGAAAAATGTCACGTGTTCTAACATTCTACAATACACTACGTTTCTGAAAATGTGCAATTCCCTGAAAAACTTTCAAATACCATTGACAAAAAATAACCATGTGTAGAGTTTGCTATCTGGATATTCTGTAGCAGTACCAGATTTTTGAATTTGCAGCCAGTTTCTAACAACGTTTTGCTCGCCAACTTTATAGTTAATACAAGGAATTTCATATATAAATGAGAAGACAAATTTGTTTGCAGAAAGTGGAATTGTTACCTTCAAATTTCACATGAATATCAAGTAAATGTACAAAATATACAGATGTTACATGCATCTCATCACTCAAAGACACAAACATCCATGTTAAGATTACAATTGTACCTGCCATCTAAAACACTAGCATGACTCCACAGAGATCCAAAGTATTCCAGATCACAGGTGAGTTTTTTAAAAATTTCATTAAAATTAAAAACAAATGCAATGTGGGGTCCAGGAGCATTTGAGGCAGTAATACTCAAGTGCAACTTCAGACAGAATGAAGAACGCTCCCGAAAAGGATTGCCCAATACAAAAATAATGCACACTTGTCATAAAGACTGGGGTTCAACTTTTGGTATATGCTAGACTACCTGATTTCAGCCGGATCAGAACTTGGATGCTACAGTAAGGCTGAACATAAGACAGAAGAGCAGAATTAGGCCACTCGGCCCATCAAGTCTGCTCCGCCATTCAATAATAGCTGATATTTTTCTCATCCCTACTCTCCTGCCTTCTCCCCATAACCCCTGATTGTTTAAAAAACAATCTATCTCTGTCTTTAAAACACTCCGTGATTTGGCCTCCACAGCCTTCTGCAGCAAAGAGTTCCACAGATTCACCACCATCTGGCTGAAGAAATTCCTCCTCATCGCTGTTTTAAAGGATCGTCCCTTTAGTGCGTCCTCTGCTTCTAGTTTTTCCTACAAGTGGAAACATCCTCTCCACGTCTACTCTATCCAGGCCTCGCAGAATCCTGTAAGTTTCAATAAGATTCCCCTCATCCTTCTAAACTCCAACGAGTACAGACCCAGAATCCTCAAATGTTCCTCATACGACAATTTCTTCATTTCAGGGATCATTCTTGTGAATCTCAACAAAATTATACCATAAGACCACAAGACATAGGAGCAGAATTAGGCCACTCGGCCCATCGAGTCTGCTCCGCCATTCAATCATGGCTGATATTTTCTCATCCCCATTCTACAGCCTTCTCCCCATAACCCCCTTATTAATCATGAACCTCTCCATCTCTGTCTTAAAGACACTCAGTGAATTGGCCTCCACAGCCTTCTGCGGCAAAGAGTTCCACAGTTTCACCACCCTCTGGCTGAAGAAATTCCTCCTCATCTCTGTTTTAAAGGATCGGCCCTTTGGTCTGAGATGGTGTCCTCTGCTTCTAGTTTTTCCTACAAGTGGAAACATCCTCTCCACGTCCACTCTATCCAGGCCACGCAGTATCCTGTAAGTTTCAATAAGATCCCCCCTCATCCTTCTAAACTCCAACGAGTACAGACCCAGAATCCTCAAATGTTCCTCATACGACAAGTTCTTCATTTCAGGGATCATTCTTGTGAACCTCCCTTGGATACAGAGCCCAAAACTGCTTACAATACTCCAAATGTGGTCTGACATTATACAGCCTCAGAGGGACATCCCTGGTCTTGTATTCTAGCCCTCTCGACATGAATGCTAACATTGCATTTGCCTTCTTAACTGCTGATTGAACCTGTACATTAACCTTAAGAGAATCGTGAACAAGGACTCCCAAGTCCCTTTGTGCCTCTGATTTCCTCAGCATCTTCCCATTTAGAAAATAGTCTATGCCTCCATTTCTCCTTCCAAAGTGCATAACTTCACACTTTTCCACATTGTATTCCATCTGCCACTTCTTTGCCCACCCTCCTAGTTTGTCCAAATCCTTCTGCAGCCCCCCTTGCTTCCTCAATACTGCCTGTCCCTCTACTGATCTTTGTATCATCTGCAAATTTAGCAACAGTGCCTTCAGTTCCTTCTTCCAGATCATTAATGTATATTGTGAAAAGTTGTGGTCCCAGCACAGACCCGAGGTTTACCACGAGTCACTGGCTGCCATCCTGAAAAAGACCCCTTTATCCCCACTCTCTGCCTTCTGCCAGTCAGCCAATCCTCTATCCATGCCAGGATCTTACCCTCAACACCATGGGCTCTTTACGTATTTAACAGTCTCCTATGCGGCACCTTGTCAAAGGCCTTCTGGAAATCTAAATAAATCATGTCCACTGGTTCTCCTTTGTCTTTGGACTGACTGTAAAAAAAAAGTCAAGATCTCGGTTTCGAATTGATGTGCAATATACTTGCATAACAACAATGACTACAATTTTAAATTCTTTGCCTGCAAAGCACTTTGGGGCATCCCGGGAATCTGAAAAGTGCAAAATAAATACATGCTTGTCTTTCTTATAGTGAGCCTTGTGGTAGATGAAGTTCATTGATGACATCCTGCTTGCATGCAACGTGTAAAAAGTAAAGCTAAGATACAAGAGAACTGCTGGCAGCTTTGTAGTCATCATCAGCTGGCCAAAATGAAACAAAACATTAGAAGTCACTGAAATATGTTCGGAAGGGAAGGAGAGAGAAATCTAGAAGTATCTTTAACTTCATTGTAAACAAGAACAAAACCAATCTCCAGAAACTATGTAATAATTTAATTTACTATTCTGCTGCATTACAATGAACACCAATCTACAACACTGAAATCAGCACTGGTTTTGTATTCTTCAGGTTAATTAACAGACAACATTAGTTCTTGTTATTCTATGTTGTGTACGGTCTGGGTGAGGTGATTGCATATCGCCTTTGTGATGTAGCAGAGACACTTACAGGCAGGTTGTTCCCCCAAAGCAGACAGGGCTGAAGTTGGTGAAGCAACAAAATTCTAGATTAGAGACAGATTCAACAAGGGTATCCTCAATAAGCGTGCACAATTTGTACCAACTAAAGCCAATTGAAATACAAAAAAGCTGCCGAATTTCTGTCGCAAAAGTCACATTTGTTTCAGCCAAGACAACAAAAACTTCAAATTACAGTTCGCAAATCAATTCTTGATGTGCCCTCCTTTTCCTTCTCTCCAATAATTGTTGAGTACAACTGCAGAACAATTCAAGTGATAATTCCTTATCCATATTAAGCACCTTGCAGTCACATCAAATTTTCAGAAACTAACAATTGCAAAAACACATTGGAAAAACAATGGAAGACACTGAAATATTTCTTAATTTTCACTTCAGATACATGCTGCAACTCAATTACCAAAATTATCAGTTACTTGAAGGTTTTCTTTTTCCAGGGTAGATGGGTCAATTCATGTTCCTGCACAAAGCCCAGTAGCACTATTTTGATTTCTGTTTGCATCAAGAAGATACATCCATTTAAATGACTACTTGTAGATTAAAAATTTGTTCAATGTAACCTCCTTCAGCACAATCTTTTCCCTACTGCCAAGGCCCACTGCTCACCCTCAGATGCTTTAAATGAAAATGCCTTCACAAACATTTGATAATGATATTAAACCTACCGTGTGTTTCAAAATTTCTCATGGTGCTCTCCAGCCAGTTGATAAGATTTTTAAATATAAAAAGATGACCAGAGCTGGAGGGAAACTTCAGAAACTCACTCTATAGTAATACCTATGTGCCAAAGACTGTAATCACATCACAGGCAGGATTTCAACTTTAATATTTACATAAGACGCTTCAATTTCAAATGTTGGCAAAGACATGACCACTGCAATGATAGCACATTGACTAGGCAGTCCAAAATCTAAACGTCATACAGATATTCACACTAATCACAACATAAATATTGCACACAAAACATTAAAAGCAAGTACACCGCTAACCTTGTGTGACCACAATAAATATATTATTGCACACCATCATATTTCTGGCATGTAAATTGCAGCCAAAGTACTGATGGAGACAGAAGATGAGTCACAAAAAATTAAATGTCATCTGGGAGAATCCTTTGAATGTAGACACTTTTTTGACCATCTGCAATAGATTTTTAGAACCTACATAAGGCTAGGCCCAACAGAGAGAAATTAGAAAAGTATGCACAACATATGCCAGCCTTGCTGCTCATGCAGGAATGGACATGTCTGATTTATGTACATGCAATAACTAGCTCCCCAATGAATATCATTGTGGAGCAGTGTAGCACTGTACCAACAGAATACATCAGCTGCTGTAATTAAAATCAATGAAGCCAGTGGTTCTTCATATAACGGAGGATCAAATCGCAGCGAATGGGTGGGATTCTCCACTCACGCGCCGAAGTGGCCGCGCGTCGTGAACGCCGTCGAGGTTCACGACGGCGCGAAACGGCCCCGGTCCCGACCGATTCAGGCCCTGACAATGGGCCAGGATCGGGGCCACGTCATCTACACGCGCCAGGCCCTGTCGCCCGCGTAAAAGCGGCGCCGCATAGATGACGCGGCCGGCGCCACATAATGGGCGTCATCTGCGCATGCGCGGGTTGGCCGGCGCCAACCCGCGCATGCGTGGTTGCGGTCCTCTCTAAGTACGCCCCGCAAGAAGATGTCTAACGGATCTTGCGGGGCCGCGGAAGGAAGGAGGTCCTCCTTCAGAGAGGACGGCCCGACGGTGAGGACAGAGAGGACGGTGAGCACCGATCGCGGGCCACCCCACATCTGAGGTACCCCCCGGTGCAGGATCCTCCCCTCGCCCCCCCACAGGCCGCCCCCCAGCATTCACGCACCACTCACGACTGCAGCGACCAGGTGTGGACGGCGCCGGGGGGAACCCGCCGTTTTGGACTGGCCGCTCGGCCCATCCGGGCCTCAGAATAGCGGGGGTGCCAGAGAATCGCCATTTTCGGTGTCTCCGGCGATTCTGCGCCATGCGGCCCGCGAAACTTGACCGGGCCGTTCCCGCCGCTTGGGAGAATCGCGGGAGAGCGTCGGACCGGCGTCCCGGGAAATTTTGGCGGCCCAGGCGATTCTCCCAACCGGTGTGGGAGTGGAGAATCGCGCCCAATATGTCTGAACTTCAAATCACAATGAAACAAATCATATAAACTAACTAGCTCCCTTCCTTTGAGTCAGTCTTGATATGGCTCTTCTTTTTTTTTTTTTTAAAAGTGAAGTCCGCATTAAGAGATGCAGTCCCTCAAATTGTATTCCTTCTATTGCTGTACCACCTTTAATCTTTACACTAATCATGCTTGCATTGAAAAATTCTGGAAATATTTTTGCCAAATAGTCACATCAAATATCAATGCAAACTAAGTGGGGAAGATTTTTTTGAATAAGAAATACTAGCCTAAAATATATTTATAATCCAGTAAAAGAAATAGATTGGCACTTTTGTACCATTCTAAAACATGCTTAATAGTAACATTTTATTATTGCCCTATTGAAACAATTGACTTAATTGTGCATGCATAAATCAGAACCTGTATGTTTCTTTAAAATTAAATTTGCAAGTCAATAGGGTCTGGCATGAAAATCTAATGTTGAAATATATTAATCTGAGAACGGAATATACACACCAATGTGTGAAATGATTTCACCTTAACAATGGCATTAAATTTTTGCAGTGAAAATTGAACGTCAAGAACTGAACAGACTCTGAAGTGAAGCAGAGCGATATTCTCTCTTCTCAGGGTTTCCACTCTTCACTCTAAAGTCAGTCAGGCCCCGATTCTGGATTCAAGCTTAATTTACAAAGCACCTGCAGTATTAGTGCAAGATTCTCACAACCTTTATCACAATAACTCAGAATACACTCATACAAATATAAAGTTTAACTTAAAGGATAACATAACATCAGGTCACTGATTTACTGTGACTGAACATGAAAAATTCCATGTTTTCTACCTGGTGCCCTTGGATATTTTAATAAGGCCTTTTGGGATTGTAGGCCAACATCCCATCCATCATTTTGAAAATGTCAAATGAATGGCATTTATTTTATATACATTTTTATTTCCTTAATGTTTTAAAGCTGAGAATTCACAGCACAAGAGAAGGATGCAGGGATTGTCTTCAGCTGGCAGTCACAATCTCTGGCAAAAAACATCATGTCACAGAATTACTATAGTACATACAGGGGGTAGCCATGTGGCCTGTTGAACTCATGCCAGCTTTCTGCAAGAAAAGGATCAATCCTGGTTCAATGAGTGCAGGAGAGCATGCCTGGAGCAGCACAGATAAACCAAAAAAAAGGTGCTAACCTGGTGAAGCAACAACACAAATCACATGCATGTTAAACAGCGAAGTACGCATGGACAGAGCAAGCAATTGCACAATCAATGGATAAAATCAAGTCTCCAGGTTCTGTTACCTCCAGTCTTTAAAGGCAGTGGACAATTAACTAAAGGAGATGGCCGCTCCACAAGCACCCGCATCCTTAATGATGGGGTCGCCAGCATATCAGTGCAAAAGACAAGATTGAAACATTTACAACCATCTTCAGCTGGAAATGCTGGGTGGATAAGTCATCTCGGCCATTTGAGGTCCCCAGCATCACAGTTGCCAGTCTTCAAACAATTTGATTAACGTCACAACATCAAGAATGACCAAAGACACAGGATATCGCAAAAGCTATGGACCCTGACAACATTCCAGCTGTAGTATTGGAGACTCTGCTCCAGAACTGGCCAAACCTGTTCCCAACCTGATCCACATGCATCTGCCCAACAATGTGAAAAAGCAAGACAAATGCATTCTGGCCAATTGCCTTTCAGTCAACTCTCAACCATGAGCAAAGTGATGGAAGGCACCCTCGTCAGAGCTATCAAACAACACTTATTCAGCAATAACTTTCTCACATATACTTAGTTTGGGTTTTACCAGGGGCACTTAGCTCCTCATGTCATTACATCTTGGGTCCAAACATGGGCAAATGAGCAGAATCCCAGCGGTGAAGTGAGAGTGACTGCCTTTGACCAACTCCAACAAAAGATAATCTAATCATCGCCCCATGACTTTCAAATGGTGGCAGAGTGGTTAGCATTGCTGCCTCACAATGCCAGGGCCCCAAGTTCGATTCCAGCATTGGGTGACTATGTGGAGTTTGCACCTTCTCCCAGTGTCTGCGCGGGCTTCCTCCGAGTGCCCGGTATCCCCCCCACAGTCCAAAGATGTGCAGGTTAGGTGGAATGGCCATGTTAAATTGCCCCTTAGTCTCCAAAGATGTGGTGAGGTGAGGTTACGGGAATAGGGTGGGGGTGGGCCTAGGTGTGCTTTTTTGGAGGGTCAATGCAGACTCGATGAGCTGAATGGCCTCCTACTGCACAGTAGGGATTCTATGGGATGAATCTGAATCCCGCACCATCAACATCCTAAGGCATTGACCAGAAACTGAACTGGACCAATCACAATATTAGTGACTAGAAGAGCAGGTCAGAGGCTGGGAGTTCTGAATATCTTATGTCACAGCTTCCCAAAGCCTGTCCACTATCTACAAGGCACAAGGCAGGATTGTGATGGAGTATTCACCACTGGCCTGGATGTGCTCTGCTCCAGGAACACTCAAGAAGCTCAATACCATCCTGGACAAAGCAGCCTGCTTGATTGGCACCCCACCGAACACCTTAAATATTAATTCCCTCAACCACTGGTGCACAGCAGCATGTGACACATATTGCAGCAGCTCACCAAGGCTTCTTCAAAAGCAGCTTACACACCCATGATTGCTGCCATCTTGAAAAACAAGGGCAACAGACGCTGAAAACACCATTATCTGCAAGTTCTCCTCCAAGCTACATAAAGTCCTGACTTGGAATGGTAGCACTGTTCTTTCATCGTCACAAAAACCTAGAACTCCCTTCCTAAAAGGGCAGGTGTTGCATTTCCTGTGCTTGCATGGGAAGAGGAGAGCGCACTTGCAGCGAGTGAACGAAGCAGGTTGTTACAGAGGGAATGATTCCTTCAAAATGCCGAAGGGGAGGGGAATGTGTGTCTGGTAATGAGAAGGTAACAGAAATGACAGAGGGTGATCCATTGCACATAGGTGGTAGTGAAATGGAGAAACTGTAAAGAGTAAATTGAGCCCACAGTGGTAGTGGGCTGGAAAGAACTGCAGTTATTTGATCTATTACCTGAAGAATGTAGAATAATATCATGACAAGACTCCAGAACACACTGTGAAGAATCATTTAAAACTAGCAAATCTGGATGGAGTACGAAAGATTTTAACAGATTGAGGGGATAGCTGTCTTGTTAAAAAACACATCAATTCTCTTCGCTCCAGGCATTTGCTACCCGGTAGCAAGGTCCAAAACTAGAAAAATGCTTTGTTTTTTTTAACGTTTTCGACCTGTGGTAATACTAATCATTCTGTGCCTCGAGCAAAACACAAGGGGATGGAAGAAGTAAATAATCTGGAGCCTCAGACAAAGAGATTTTCATTTATTTTCAGAACCCAAGTTCTCGCTAACCCCTCCACTCCCCATGACAGCCATTACTTGTCACCCAAGTCTTAGCATTATCCCATAGTGGTTTATGAATTTTAGGATTGCAAATAAATTGTTAATACAATTGCTAACACTTGACTAAAGTGAGCAAATGACATGAAAAATGGTTCTACAAGGCCAATCTGTGCCATAATTAATTTTAATAATAATTTTTTTTAAATGGTGGCAGCTTAAATATCAGCAATACACATTCCTCAGCCTTTTTGGAAAGCTTGAATGATAGCACAAAAGCAAGAATTTAAACTTCATACTTTCACACTTTCCATGCCCACCCAAACCCCATCACATCCAAACTTTCCCTTCTATTTTTAAACAGAGGTCTGCCTCCACTTAGAGGCCAATAGTTTCCCGTTACTTTGGCACATCAATGTACACGCACAAGGATTAAAATGAATTACGACAAGGCAGACAGGTGGTGTCGCACTGAGCGATGATCCAGATACATTGCCATTTAACATACAAACATGTAAAAACAAAGAGAAAGAAATCACTGGTCCTTCAAGTCAGTCTATCCCATTAATCGGTATGGTGCAAACCCCCCCCCCCATGGGCTCGATTCAACCAAATGGGAATAAAGTCCTGGTTTAGCTCAGTGGGCTACACAGGTGGTTTGTGATGCAGAACAAGGCCAGCAACACGGGTTAAATTCCCGTATCAGCTGAGAATTCTGAATTCTCCCTCTGTGACCCAAACAGGCGCCGGAATATGGCGACTGGGGGCTTTTCACAGTAACTTCATTGCAGTGCTAATGTCAGCCGACTATGATAATAAAGATTATTTATTTTATTATTAAGTCCCATAGCGAGTGCATTTAGCCGTGTGCTTCCGCAGTGCTGAGAAACACATGGCTTTTCAACGTGACACGCGTTGTATAAGGGTCCTCAGCATGAAACGCATGACCGAGGCCGCACATAGCCCCGTTTTGTACAGTGGGGAGCTCCGGTTGCCGGAACTCCCCATGTAGCAGATCCGAGGAGTGGGATCTCGCGGCTTTTATCGTCCACTCTGCTCCGCGGCGAGCTGCTTTTCCTGCACATGTTGACCGTTGGATCATGTGTTCCTGGCTGGTTGCCACTGCTGGTCATCTGGCCTGGTGGCCTCTCTTCTTTTTGGTTGGTTGCCCAGCCACCTTCCTCAGCCCTAGCCTGGAGGTTGATAGTCAGTGCTTCGTCCTCACCTCGCTGAAGGTCTCGCAGCAGAGACGGATTTACACTTTTGGGGACACACAGTATGGGCCCCCCACCCCCGCCACATTGGCCGGGCCTCGTGTTCCATTGCAAGTCCACCTCTGGAGAAACCCCTCATTTTAAAATTTGCTCTCAGCATCTACTTTGTCAGGCCCCCTCAGAATCTTAAATGTTTCAATAAGCTCACATCATTCTCTTAATCTTCAATGAGAATAGGCCCAACCTGCTCTACCTTTCCTCGGAGAACAACACTTTCATCCCAGGAATCAACTTAGTGAGTGTTATCTGAACTGCCTCAACTGCAAGTACATCACTCCTTGACTGAGACAAAACTATATTTTCAAATGTTTCATCCACACACACCAAATGCACTTGTTTATTATTTCAAAGGCCACAATGAAATCCAAATTTGCACTTTTCTAGAGCCGCAAGCACCAGGTCTCCAACCCTTTTGTGACTTCAAGAGTAAACAGCCTGATCTAAGCATGCTGTGGTCGTTAAGGATATTGAAACTAGGTCCCAATTTTTTGGTTGCCTCAAATTATTCCAGGGCTCTAAAGTAACCATGAGGGGACTAAAGTGGGCAGAATGTTCTAAACTATTCCCAACCAAGGTGTGGCACAAGGCTGATTATACAGTTCTGTAGAAGGGTCATTTGGACCCAAAATGTTAACTCTGTTTCTCTCCACAGATGCTAGCACTGGCTGAGTTTATCCAGCATTTTCCATTTTTATTAGTGTCAATTATATTAGTTTTGTTTTGTATTTTATCATCCTGGCAATAGATCCTAGCATTCTAGTTCCTTGTGCAGTAGTCTCAGAACTGTCTGTGTGGAGTCTGCACATCCTTCCCGTGTGTGCGTGGGTTTCCTCCAGGTGCTCCGGTTTCCTCCCACAGATGTGCAGATCAGGTGGATTGGCCATGATAAATTGTTCTTCGTGTCCAAAATTGCCCTTAGTGTTGGGTGGGGTTACTGGGTAATGGGGATAGGGTGGGTGTTGACCTTGGGTAGGGTGTTCTTTCCAAGCGCTGGTGCAGACTCGATGGGCCGAACAGCCTCCTTCTGCACAGTAAATTCTATGAAACTGATTGTGAGCCTTAGGTTTATATGGTTTTTCTGCTGCTCAACAGCCTTCTGTTGCAATCCTGTATGGGGTATACATGGCACGGACAGATATTGTGTGTTTTATTATTGTCCATGATCAAAATGTTTTAATGTGAGAGGTTCGTGTGTATTTACTTCCCCTCAGAGTGGCTGCCCCATTTAAAATAAATTTCAGCAGCAAGCTTTTGTAAACATTTTTTAAATCAAAAAATTGTCACACTTGTCCTGGAAGTTTTTAATGCAATGCTGTACACCCACTCTCACAAAGATGGGATACAGATGTAGAAGCAAACAATACAATTACAAGTTGTTCAGATTTCAGTCAGCATGCCCTTAGTTTCTCAGTTGAGTTGAATTGGAGGTTTTAAAAAGCAGAGGAATAGATATACTGGCATTGGAGGCAATCCAGAGATGGTTCACTCGGTTGATCCCAGGTATGGAGGGACTTTCTTATGAGGAGAGGTTGAGTAGGTTGTGTCTGTACTCATTGGAGTTTAAAATAATGAGAGGTGACCTTATTGAGACAAAGGATTTTCAGGGGGTTTGACAGGGTAGATGCTGAGAGGCTGTTTCCCTTTGTGGATGAGTCTAAGACCAGAGAGTATAATCTCAGAGTATGGGGTCGCCCATTTAAGACAGAGATAAGGAGAAATTTCTTCTCTCAGAGGGCATTGAATCTGTGGAATTCTTTACCGCAGAGAGCTGTAGAGGCTGGGTCATTAAATATGTTTAAGAGTACTAGGATCACGGACAAGAACCAAGTATTTGCATTTTGTAAAACTAAGGAAATGTTACAGCACCACAGGCGTGATAACACGATCCCATAATTATCTTTTATGTTAAGACAAAACACAGAATTCACCACATTAGCAACAAGGAAATAGCTTTAGAATTAACAGTTACAACAATTCTGAGAGAAAGCAAAAAACTTAACTTACTGCTTAAGCCTGCCACTATATCCCAATTAATCAAACCAATATATATTTCAAATACCACTCATGAATAAAGTTAACAACCAGGTTTCTACTTGCTTTTCTCGTTGTAGAATCTTTGGAGAGAACCTTTCAGGACAAAATTAACACCTTTGTTCAGGAATTCTGGGACGAACGGACTTTTCAGGTAGATCTGGCTCCTTCCATTAATTACATAATCTGTACCCAACTGCATCCAAAGCAGAAGGTATTCTCTTGTCTCTTCTTACAAGATATTCCTTGACTGGTTTAGCCAGGACCATGGTTTAGCCAAGACCAAACCACTATCCCTCAAATTATCTACACCCTCGGGTTCCTTCAAATGTAAACATTTCAAATGTAATATTCCATTAGCTAGCTATCTGTAAACAAGTAAATGTTTCTCAAGGTCTAATAGCAGAACACTTCACCTGCAAATCAATGATTACCTCACTATTATAACACCTTAATCACAGCTGTAGCAGCCATATTGTCTGTATGTATCTTAACCCAAGTTCTAATAACATTACTGCAAAAAACATAAAATATAACAATTTCTTACATTCATCACATGAGATAGACAGATTTTTTTAAACAGTGAGAGAATGAAAGGTTATGGAGAATAGGTGGGAAAGTGAAGTTGAGGATCATATCAGATCAGTTACGATTTCATTGAATGGCGGAGCAGACTCAATAGGCCAAATGGCTTAATTACGCTCCTGTGTCTTATAGGAATTCCAGTAAGCTGCAATGCTTATTATAGTTCAATTTCCAGGAAGCCGGTTCAGGTGAATTTGAAGTTGGAACAGATTGGAGGAGGTTCCTTCTCTCTCTTTCAAGATATAGCTGTTTTGCCTTGGCTGTATTGTCTAACAGCTTATCTGATGGCCTTTCGGATGATGTTTCTAACCTGAGCAGCTAATGCCTCCACCTGAAATCATATGGCCAATTATGAGTCCACATCTTTTTTTCCCAAAAAAGGGTAGCGAGTTATTTTTCTTCACATCTTGTATTTTAGCCTTTCATATGCAGAGAGCTTTTGAGGCAGTGACCTACTCAATTCAAACCACTACCTGAATGCCATTCATGAATAGAACAATGAGTTTGGATGGCTTTATAGCCCAGATAACTTAAAAGGACTCGAGTCTCAAGTGTCTGGGATTGTTCATATTTTAATGAAGCACTGCTCGAGTTTCAGTTGTATGTGGAGTTAATAAAGCGAAGTCACGTGATATGTTGTCAGCCATCTTAAAAGCTGTTCTGTCAATTTTAAAAAGTGTTTTAAAATTTGTAATATTTTCATGTCTGTACTAGATATGACAACATGCTTGGAGTTAAATATATAGCTACGGTTGGCTCCCATGAAATGAAGGCAGTTCATGTAGCTACATTATTTAGAAATGGGAAGAAATTGACTGAAAAAAATTATAAGCCAGTGAAAGTGGTAGGAAAGCTGTTGAAGATTACTCTGGCAGTGATAGATGATTGCTCGGAGACTTCAGTGATTATGAAGAGTATCCAATGTGGCTTAAAAAAACAAGTTCTGCATTACAAACCTAATCGTGGATGAGCCCAAAGGTATTTGATGTAGTACACTCAGATTTCCAAAATAATTTGCTTAAATACTGCGCAGTTTGCCATCAGAAACAATTAGCTCACATGCAGGTTTTAAAATAATTAGTTGGATAAAAGCACATATGCAGAGAGCGGTTATTAATAGGGATGGATCAAACTGGGACAAAAGCAAACTCCTGCAAGTGCTGAAAATCAGGCTGCATCTGAGAAGAAAAATCTTTCAGGTTAATGTTAATAAAGAGTTAATGTTTCATCAACTCTGACCCTTCATCAAAACTGAAGAGAGAAATGTAATGGGTTTTGAGCAAGTGAAAGGGAGGAGGGGAGAGATAAAATAAAGGAGAAGGTCTCCTTATCCTCCACCTTGTTAGAGCTTTGCTTTTGTTCTTCCGCTTTACATTTCTATCATTTCTCAATTCTGATAAAGTGCCAAATGTTAACTCTGTTTCTCTCCATAGATGTTGCCTGACCAGAGTATTTCCCGCATTTTTGGTTTCTTATAGGAATCAGACCAGGGTCTGGTTGCAAGAATTCCACGTGGTTCTGTACTGGATGATGACTGTACATTTTTCCTCTAAAGTTCTTAAATGGAACTACATTTAAATTTACAGACAATACGAAAATGTATATGGGATAAACACTTCTAATCAATATGCTGCAGGCTAATTAGGTGACCAGATGGACCAGTGCAGCATTGTGCGCTGGAATTATAAAATGCCAGGTACATTTACAGAATCACAGACCAATTACAGCACAGTGAGATCATTTAATTTGTCATGTCTGTGCAGGCTCTCAAAAGGAGCAATTCACCTAACCCCACTCACCTGCCTCCCCCTCCCTTAGCCCTGCATATTCTTCCTTTTCAGATAATAATCCAATTCCCTCCCAAAGGCCTCGACTGAACCTGTCTCCGCCACACTTTCAGGCAGTGCATTCTAGACCCTAATCACTCATCGTGTGGAAGTTACTCCTCATGATGCCAACTCTTTTTTTGCCAATTATTTTAAATCTGTGCCCTCTTGTTCTCGAGCCTTTCACCGTTGTGGATCATTTTTCCCTATCCACTCTGCTGACCCCTCATGATTATGAACAACTCTGTCAAATCTCCTCTCAACCCTTTCTTCACCAAGGAAAGCAGTTCAAACTTTGCAATTGAAGTTTCTCATCCTTGGGACCAGCCTTGTCAATCGTTTCTGCACTCCCTCTAATGCCTTCACACCCTTCCTAAAGTTTGGCACCCAAAACTGGACAATACTTTAGTTAAGGCCAAGCCAGTGTTTGAGACAATATCAAATAAAACTTCCTTACTGTTATACTCTGTGCCTCTATTAATAAAGCCTCTGATATTGTACGCTTTATTAGCCACTCTCAGGTCCCTCTGGTTCTGCACCGAGTTGCCCCTTCATTTTTTGTCTTGATCTTATTTATATGGTGTCTTTGCCTTCTTCCTACCAAAATAGATCACTGTGCACAGCTCGGCATTGAATTTCATCTGCCATTCCACTGACCTGTCTGTCATTTTGAAGGTCCACACTGCCCCATTCACAGTTCACAATACTTCAAAGTTTTATATGGTTTGCAAATTTTGAAATTGTGCTCTGTACCCAAGGTCTAGGTCATTAATGCACATCAGGAAGAGCAAAGGTCCTAACATCAACCCCTGGGGAACTCTACTATAAATCTTTCTCCAGTCTAAAAAACATCTACGAACCACTACTCTTGGTTTCCTGAGTTTAGCCAATTCATATCCATTATTCCAAAAGCTGTAACTTGCTCAAACGTCTGTTATCTGATACTTCATCAAATACCTTTTGGAAGTCCACATACACCACATCGACAAACATATACTCATCAACCTCTCTGCTACCACATGAAAAAGTTCCAGCAAGTTAAACACAAGTTTTCCCTTCACAAATCAATGCTGTCCCAAATTACACCTGAACAGATGCCTGGGAACAGACCACGATAGAGATATAGCTTCTTTGTCAATTATTTGCTAAAAGCTGCATAATAGGTAAAGCAAATGAGATTTCATTGCCTAGCTAATATTGAACATGAAGTATATTTGTTAAGTTATGTAAGACACTAGTATGCATGTACTTGGCACATTCACAATCATCCATGAGAGATTGCACTATTTACTTTGTAGTAATGCAAGTCAGATCCTTCCTATTAAACTAACCAGTTTTACCAATCTGCTCTACCATTCATGTTCTTGCTACTGTTCTTAGTTCATCTAACAAAAGATGCCCCATACAGCACTTCTTTTTTTGTTAAACTAAATTACTCACATTACATGCAGTTGGCTCCAGAGTTGGCTGTTATGTGCCAAACAATAACTGCTCTAAGCTGTTGCGAGTGTGGCATGGGCATCAATCAGATAGCTGTTAATTTAAAAAGAGAGCATTCAAACATAATGTTCTTCACCCTGACAAAATGGGATTGACTGCCAATAATCTGTCTTGAGCTCCTTTCTGTTAAACCATTTAACCATCAGTGGCTTTTCTCTTCAAGTTCTCAATCAAAATCCTTCTTCTGTTGAAAAGGCCCATCCAAACATAAACATGCATAATTGGATTGCAAGTTGAATTATTGAAATATTAAATATATGCCCAATCTAAATCCAAAGAGCATAGATTCTACTTCCATTTTTAAAAAATCCATATTGAAGAACCAAATCTTCCCTTGCATTTTTGTCAGCATCATTCCAGCATGGAGGTATCAATTGCCTTTTCTGTGACATCACACAACCCTTTACTGCACAAGAGGGTTGGATTTATTGGGGACGCCCCCGCCCTGAGAATGATCCTCTCGCCCCGGGGGCTGTACATGTGCATCCCCAGTGATTTCTCTTCACCAGCTCCCCGTTTGTTAAAAGGTGTTGCAAACAGAGTGGGGAAGGCCACTAATAGTGTTTAAGAGAATGGTAATGGGGTTCCCAACCTTTTGTGGTTGGGGGGGGGGGGGGGGGGGGGGGGGCGACACCCCATGTCATTTGCAGGGGTTGGGGACAATTGGAACATTAAACCCTAACGGCATAAAACTAGTTTGAGGACTTTCGCCACCATTCCTGCCCGCCAAAAACAGGCGAGGAATGTTCGAGCCCTGAATTATGCTGCCTCAGTGGAAACCTACTGCTTTCCCACAAGGCAAGAAAACAAATGAGGTGGAAAATCATCAATCTTATTTTTCTTCCCAAAACAAATATTTATTTGATGCACGTCTACGCAATTTATTAACCTACCCTCCTGAAGCCAATTACACTCCTGCTCACTGTGAACCACAGTCATATTTTTGGGCCATCTACAAATTTTGAATTTGCATCGCCTGTGCCAATGTTAAGATCATGGATACGTGTTTGGGTTTTATATTAAATATTTGACACAGGTCCAGCCTTACTGACCACTCATAAGCAGACCTCACATACCTTATGATTCAGGTTTGTCTTCACTTTCCTGGTATCTTGATCAACAATAGTACGATCTAAGAATCAAATAGAGAACCCTTGCTGCTGTATTCTGGTTTAATTGCATCACATGCCCCTTTGTATTTCTCCTCATCTTCAGTTGGTGGACTGAATATACACACCAATAGACTGAGATTCAGCCTATAAACCAAAAGATAATTTCTTTTAACAAAAAAAGACATAAATGTCATGATTTTTACAAGTATAGATGAATAGCGAGACTTTGGTGTCCATATACACAAAATCTTAAAGGTGGCAGATCAAGCTGATGTGGTGGTTAAAAAAAGAGAAATGGGTTACTATGGTTTATAAATTGAGGCATAGAATATAGAAGCAAAGAGATCACGCTAAACCATGGTTCAGGTCTCAGTTGGAGAATTGCAGGCAATTCTGGATTTCACGCCAGAAAATATGTAGAGGCCTTAGAAAAGATATAGAGGAGGTTACAAGGATGTCTTGAGTTACAAGGAGAGGTTGGAAGAGATAAGACAGCTCCCCTTTGGACAGAGAAGTGCAAGAGATGATCTAATAGAGGCTTAAAGATGGAGAGAGATTTTGATAAGAGTAGACAGAGAAAAACAATTCCATCTGGACAGTGGGTCAACAACCACAGACCTTAGATTTAAAATCATTAGCAAAAGATCCAGAACGGAAATAATGGGAAAAGTTTTCACTCTTTGAGTTGTCAGGGTCTGGAACACACTGCCTGAAAAGATGGTGGAAGCTGATTCCATAACTAATTTTACCAGGGAGTCGGCCAGGTACTTAAGGATTAGGAACTTACCAGGTTACGGACAAAACCCAGCAGACTAGGCATGACTGCTCTTTAAAAGACCCACACAGGCACGATGGGCCACAGTGCTTCCTTCTTTTCTGCATGATTCAATGAAATGAACAGTATTAGTGCAAGAGTAACTTTAATGAGAAATGTTACTATGTTCCTCAACATATATAAAACAATAATTGTGTTTTCCCATGAGCTCACAAGATATAATGCATTTTAATGATAGACAGTTACTTCTAATATGGTACGAAGTCTTACAACACCAGGTTAAAGTCCAACAGGTTTGTTTCGATGTCACTAGCTTTCGGAGCGCTGCTCCTTCCTCAGGTGAATGAAGAGGTATGTTCCAGAAACACATATATAGACAAATTCAAAGATGCCAAACAATGGTGAAACACTGCAATGGAGTCAAACTAACCTATTTCCTCTGCTGGTTACAGACCATAAACAGTTATTATTGGCCAGTAGGTACACCTATAGTGCTGACAGGAAGGAGTTCCAGCGATAGCAAAGGGACTGCAACATGGTTCCAAGTTCAGATGGTGTCATGCTTGGAGGGAAATTTACAGGTAGTGGAGTTCCCATGCATTTGCTGCCCTTGTCCTTCTAGGCAGTAGAGGTCGCAGGTTTAGAAGCTTCTGTCAAATAAGCCTTGGCAAGTTGCTGCAGTGCACCTGGCAGATGGTACAGAGGGTGTGAACTTTTAAAAGGTGGTGGATGGGGTGCCAACCAAATGGGCTGCTTTGCCCTGGGTGGTATCAAGCAGCTTCTTGAGTATTGTTGGAGCTGCACTCAGCCAGACATGTGGAGAGCATTCCATCACATTTTTCATTTGTGCCTTGTAGATGGTGGTCAAGTTTTGAGAAGTCAGGATGCAAGTTATTTGCCACAGAATTACCAACCTCTTGACCTGCTCTTAGTATTTATATGGCTGGTGCAGTTCAGTTTCTGGTCAATGCTAACCCCCCAGGATGTTGAGTTATGAGAATGTATATCTGGGATGCCAAACTTACTGGTGCACTGCAATCAGGTGCTGAGCAGTCCACCAGCCACAGAGAGAGCTGCAAGAAACGCATTTGATGAACCTCCAGCATTTTAAGTCTAAAAGTGTGATTATGTCAATTTTCTGGGAACCAGACGTAACAGGATATGACATGAAACAAATTCAAACAGTCACAACACAAGACAGGGTTAATTGTATAAATTAAGGTCAAGTGTCCACAGGCGAGTGCACTCATTGAACACTGACTTCTTTACATCAAGAAACATTCTACAAGGCGGGAGTGCATCATCAGCACCAGGAATATTATTTTACTTTCATTTGATAAGTTTTGTCTTTTTTTGTTAGTGTCCCATTAAAGGGATGTTAATTTTATTTGTTAATTAGTTTATTGGGTACTCGGATAGAGAAACGTTTATCAACAATGGTGATGGGTTGTAGAGTTAGGAGCTAACATTTGTAATGTCTCACTTGGTGAATAAATCTAAAACTGAATGAAGATGGGTTTTTGGCCTCCTCCTTCACCAAGTGGTTGCATGATGTTCAACACAGCATGTGAACCACAAATTTGGCAAAAATTATGTACTGGCTAATTTTGGAGTTTCAATACAAACTTGTTGAGTAACATTTCAAGACAGTTTGGGGACCAGGTCACTGTTCAAGATGTTATAAATTTAACACCAAGACACCTGCAGTACCCCTCCACATTTTAAAATAAATCTATTTTTCCAACTCTCTTCCATTAAGTATACATTCAGAAATAAGAGCAATTTTTTTAAAACTTAGAGTATCCAATTAATTTTCTTTTCAGTTAAGGGCAATTTAGCATGGCCAATCCACCTACCCTGCACATCTTTTTGGGTTGTGGGAGTGAGACCCATGCAGACACAGGGAAAATGTGCAAACACCACAAGGACAGTGACCCAGGGCCGTGATTGAACCCAGATCCTTGAGGCAGCAGTGCTAGCCACTGCACCACCTTGCTGCTCAAAACAAAAAAATGTCCTAAAAACTGTCGTCTTGGAAGAGTTAGTAGTATTTCTATGTTTAATGAAAAATAGGTTTCCCAGAGAGGAATCACATGCCTCTATAGCATGCCTGATATCACAGACGATTTGCACTTAACCACTAAGAGTTTCAATTATTGAAATAAAGAGGATTGCATCTATCTAGCAACTTTCAGGTTCTCAGGACATACTTTACAGACAACTAAGTGCTTGAGAAGTAGTCACAGCTGTAACGTAGGAAACTGATCCACAAACAACTGGTTGAACGGGTATCAATGAAAGACAAGTACACAAGCAACGTAACTTCCCCGTGTGCATTTTTCTAAAGCGTAATTATGTTTCAAGGTACTTGCTTGTGTAACCATCATGTAATAATGACATGGAACACATCAAAATACCAGCTGCAGTATATCATAAAATAGATATTCAGCATAAACTAACACCACAAGCTAATAAAACTAATTGGAAATCCTTGCATCACAAACATTGCACAGGAATGATTTTGTCCAGTAGCTCTTCATAAGGGAAGTAGTCCAGCTGCTTACACAGTTGATTCAGGAGCAAATAAAGTCCGCTCTTAAACCAGCAGCTGCAGCTTAGGTGGGGCTAAGAAGAAGTGATGCAGCTTTAACAGAGGCAATCGGGTTAGCTCTTAATTACAGGTGTCACGATGCAATAAATGGTGTGAATCAGTTAATATATTGAGAAAATATATCCATTCACCATGGTTATGGTCACTGCTCATAAACTCATTTTGTAGTTTGTGATTTCTGAAATTCTCAATTTCAGAGAAGTTATTGAAATCTCAACAAAATTATACCATAAGACCACAAGACATAGGAGCAGAATTAGGCCACTCGGCCCATCGAGTCTGCTCCGCCATTCAATCATGGCTGATATTTTCTCATCCCCATTCTACAGCCTTCTCCCCATAACCCCCTTATTAATCATGAACCTCTCCATCTCTGTCTTAAAGACACTCAGTGAATTGGCCTCCACAGCCTTCTGCGGCAAAGAGTTCCACAGTTTCACCACCCTCTGGCTGAAGAAATTCCTCCTCATCTCTGTTTTAAAGGATCGGCCCTTTGGTCTGAGATGGTGTCCTCTGCTTCTAGTTTTTCCTACAAGTGGAAACATCCTCTCCACGTCCACTCTATCCAGGCCACGCAGTATCCTGTAAGTTTCAATAAGATCCCCCCTCATCCTTCAAAACTCCAACGAGTACAGACCCAGAATCCTCAACCGTTCCTCATACGACAAGTTGTTCATTTCAGGGATCATTCTTGTGAACCTCCCTTGGACCCTTTCCAAGGCCAGCACATCCTTCCTTAGATACAGAGCCCAAAACTGCTTACAATACTCCAAATGTGGTCTGACCAGAGCCTTATACAGCCTCAGAGGGACATCCCTGGTCTTGTATTCTAGCCCTCTCGACATGAATGCTAACATTGCATTTGCCTTCTTAACTGCTGATTGAACCTGTACATTAACCTTAAAAGAATCGTGAACAAGGACTCCCAAGTCCCTTTGTGCTTCTGATTTCTGAAGCATTTCCCCATTTAGAAAATAGTCTATGCCTAAATTCCTCCTTCCAAAATGCATTACCTCACACTTTTCCCACATTGTATTTCATTTGACACTTCATTGCCCACTCTCCTAGCTTGCCCAAGTCCTTCTGCAGCCCCCTTGCTTCCTCAATACTACCTGTCCCTCTACAGATCTTTGTATCATCTGCAAACTTAGCAACAGTGCCTTCAGTACATACATACCCTTGCTTTGCTCTGACAGTCGAATATCCTATCTATGTAATACAAAGTATCAATACAAAAGTAGAGTAGGCGGAAAATAATAATTTCACTTAATTATTATATCTTTAACTTGCATTATATTCAAGTTATGTTCCATTGGCAGGATTAGATCAATATGGAAAATTCAGAAGCACAACAAGCATGCATGCAATAGAACAAAGCCACAAATACTAATTGAACAGGTACGAGAAGATGCCCTTATGGTATCACCTTTCGAATCCAACTGGTTAGCTGAAATTTACATAATGATTTATAATACTACTAAATGGTTCTGAAACAGAGTAATTTATACTAAATCAAGGATTATTTGAAATATGAGCAACAATTATGAGGTTTATGAGATCATATTTTGAAACTGTAGCTTTAAATTTCAGGTAATTGAAGGGTTCCATGTGTTAAGTTATGAAGTCTGCCTGACAGCAAGCCTGAGTGGTTTGATTGTTCGAAATCAAATGAAGGCTTAGAATGTTTTACTGAGAAAAAGGTGCATGGTAAATTGAGGCAATGGCAGCGGTCTCTGATTTCTACAATGAGTTAACTCTTGAGACTCCCAAAGTCCCAGAAAGATGTTGCTGGTACCAGGTTGTAAACAATTATGCTGTAAAATATTAACTTACTTAAGATGAAATAGAGTTGGGATCCAGAATAACTAATGAGCAGATATACCTAATAATAATAATAACCTTTTATTGTCACAAGTATGAAGTTACTGTGAAAAGCCTCTAGTCGTCACATTCCGGCGCCTGTTCGGGTAAGCTGATACGGGAATTGAACCTGCGCTGCTGGCCTTGTTCTGCATCGCAAACCAGCTGACTAGTCCACTGAGCTAAACCAGCCCTTGCAAGGTTAATGTTTCCAAGTTGCCACGAGGATGAGGACAAATGAAGTTATTATTCAGATCAAGTTAAAGGCTTCCGGACAAATCAATGAACATCAGACAAACAGCAGAAGTTCTGTATGGTCAGCAGAGGGAAGGGGTGATGTCTGGCTTTGTGAGCTACAACACCCAGATGTGGGAGGTACTTGAAGAGGCATCCTAGGCATCCTACAGCCTTGTAAAGGTTCCGGAAGATTCATCTTGACACGGGCCAAGGCAAGCATCATCAGAACAGGCTTTACTGCTCGTGGCAAAGGATTTAAGGAGCTCGTCGAAAATTGAAGGAAATGCTTCTAAATGGTCATGTGTTACTACACATCAAGGCAAAATGGGGGAAATGGGAACCCATTGGAAGTTGGGTGCAACGGTGGACTCGTTGCCTTGAGAATTGTAATTTTGTGGAAAGCGAGAGAGAAATCGGATTTCTATCAGAGCGTGATGTGTGACACGTATAGAAAGGGGATAAAGAATAAATTGCCTACAAAAAATATTTAGTAAATAACATGTTTTGTAATTTGCTATAGTAAAAGTTTAAAAACATGAAATCTTTCAGCTATTAACTAATGTTTGAACGTATTTTTAAAAATTATTGGCCTCTAAAGGAGATCTTAACAAAACAGAAAACCATACCCGCATTGTGGCCAAGCTGGTCAATAAGTACTGCAAACAACTCAAGGAACTGGGGTTGTCCCCAGTTGTGTTGTGTCAAATCTATCCCTTACAAGCAGCAGCTAGTCCAAACTCAATTCAATTCAATGAAATTTACAAGAACTTGGGTAATCTTATAAACTTCATAGTCCAACAGAGATTTTCCAAATTGTTATTATTGTCACAAATAGGCTTACATTAACACCGCAATGACGTTACTGCGAAAAAAAACCTCGTTGCCACACTCTGGCGCCAGTTCGGGTACACAGAAGGAGAATTCAGAATGTCCAATTCACCTAATAACACGTCTTGCGGGGCTTGTGGGAGAAAACCAGAGCACCCGGAGGAAACCCCACACAGACATGGGGAGAACGTGCAGACTCCGCACAGACAGTGACCCAAGCGGGAATCGAGCCTGGGACCCTGGAGCTGTGAAGCAATTGTGCTACCATACTGTCCCTTTTACATATAACCTCGTCAGCTAGGTTATATGTAAAATTATCCTTAGAAAAGGAGGCAGCACAATCCCCATTAAGCCAGATTCGAAATAGCTGCTTTTGGAGCTACTCACAAACTGTATAATAGCCAGTGGAAATAAATGGAGATGTATCATGATGGTACTAGAGATGAGGATTTGGCTTATAAAGAAAGTTTCAAAACTGAAAAGACGAAAGGAGTGGCTGACTGAAATGTTCAAAATTATAAACAAAGTAGATACAATAAGCAGATACTTTCAATTGTGGAGTAATTTGAACACGAAGAGCCGTGGCAAGGTCGCAAATAAGAAAAAGGTATTTCCATCCGTAGTTTGGGAAACATGAAATGATTTGCCACAAGTGGGGTCATTCTAAATCAGTTACAGCATTCAAAACAGAACTGAATAATTACTTAGCTATAAAATGGTTCGGGGAGAAAGCATGAAAAATGAGATCATGCAACATCAGCTCCTGAGGGGAGCCTGAATTGAACAGAGCCAAGTAACATTAACTGACCCCTTCTGCTGCTAACATTCCCATGTGTAGATTAACAGATGAAAATAAGATTTCTGCAAAAGTAATTTGCAAAATTAAGAGTTTACAATGATCTTTGTTTTTACAGAATTGGAATCCCCCTCCTCCACCCCCAGGATACTTTAGAGGGGCGTTGACCAAGAGTGACCATCATGTTCATAAAGAACATTCAGTAAGTGAAGAGTCAAGCAACAAGACAATATCGTCACTTGCTGCCCTAAAAAAAAATGATACATTTGCTATTGACATGGAACACATTCATGGTTTTGCTGTGATACTCAGGTTAGGCTCTTTCCACACAAGGTCAGAGGAACTGAACTCTATGGGGACTTGGAATACTGCTTCAGAAAGCAGGATCACTAACCTACAGCAAATGTTATTAGCTTCTGAAATCAAATCTGGTTTCAGTCCCCACTATACCAAATGACTGCAATATACGACAAAGAATATTACCATTCATCTCGACAACAAGCACCCCAAATACAACAAAGCAATTGATTCAGCAAATAAAGGATTAGCATGCTGAAATCTTTGAGAATATTATTCCCGGTGTTACAATGGTATTAAAGCATAATATCTACAATATCAACACCACAATCAATTTTGCAGTGGGTGTCAAACAACTATGCCCTCGTAGGTGAACATAAAATATTCCATGGCACCAGTGCGAGAGATTTCTGGTGCCCTGGCCAATATCTCACTCAACCAACATCATTAAAAACAAAATTATCTGGTCATCATAACATCGTTGGGTTTCGGTGCTTTGCTGCGTGCAAATTGTTAGCCATGATTTCCCACATTACAATAGTGATTATTACACTTAAAAGTATTTCATTTTGGGCATCCCGAGGTTTTAAAAGGATCGATACAAATGCAACTTCTTGTTTTCTAATGTTGCAGTTGCTGTAAACTTTTAAATCAAGCTGCTAATTAAATACACATTGGTGCAAAATACAACTTCAGCTATACATCAACAGTTTTCATTATCGGGATGTGGGCATTCAACTGCTCGGATAAGATGGTGGTGAATTGCTGCAGGCAATTTGGCAAAGTTTGGTAAAGTTGCTTGCTAGTTAAGAAGTTCCAAAACGTTGACCCAACAAGAATGAAGGGATAAAAATATGTCCAAACCAGAATTGTGCAAAACCTGACGGTAATGGTGTCATCATTGCGAATGAAGAACCATTTATTTTATTGCTATAGCAGGTTGATCAACAAGCTGTCAGCTGACAACTTATACCGGTGTGGTTCTTTTTCAAGACTACATCTTCATCCATTGTGGCATGTTGCAGTATATCAAAGATGTCACTGACAGAACTGAAGTTTAGGCAGAGGAAATCGTCAAATACTGCATTATGTGAAACTGAAGCTATCTGCTTTAATCCCATGCCAAAGACAGTTTCTTTTGGTGTCTTGTAATAATTTTTTCTTTAAGTGCTTATCTAATTTCCTCTTAAATTCCTTTTACAACTTTATTTAATTCAAGCATTTATTTGCATGAGAAATATTACAGTAAATACAAAAGATCCCGACAAATAATGGTGCCGTTTATTACCAGCACCATTAACTCATGCTGGGTGGAAAATAACCCTTGCATGACACATTAAACTGACATCAAATCAGTGTTAGTATTCCATGAATGACATGGAGTAATTTCAAATATTATTAATTTTGCTCATGCAATGTTTACAAAAATCTCTTGTATAAGTAATTAATCAGATAGAAGCAATGGTTATGGCACAGGGGGTGGCCATTCAACCTGGCCAACCAACGCCAGCTCTCTGTGACAGCAACTTAGCTGTTGCTAACTTTTGGTTGGCTCTTAATTCGTAATTTGCTCTGTTTGTTTAACCTTTGCTCTAGAGTCGCCAGGTATCTTTATGATACCGCCACGAGGTTCAAGTTCAAATAATGATCAATAACTCAACACACCAATTAGTAAGATGCAAATCAAAACACATTTATTATACACAGTAAATCACTACTCGTGCATACACTCTACTTTCTAGACTATTCCTATCACTAAAAGGCCTATACTTAGCTGCGGAATTGGCCCACCAGGTCAGGGGAACAAATGGCCTTTCGTTCAGGTCCTGAGTCTGCAGGATTCAAAAGCTGGTATGGACTGGTAGCTAGGAGCGCCTATCTCGTAGCAAGCATTCACTGGAGACTTACTTGGTTGATGCGGCAGCTTAGGCAGGTCACTCTCGCGGGTTGATTCAAGTTGCTGAGTGACCCTGCCAAAGAAGGACAATTTGAACTTGGGGGCTTTACTTTATAGTCCCCAGGGGCTTCCCGCCCTTCGGGGCAGACCACGTACCTGGTTCCAAATGATAGGACTGCGTTCCGATCATTTGGATCGATTTCTCCAATACTGGAGTTGTTCCCTGATGGCTGGGCGGTCCATAAATGTCCGTTGGCCTTCCTTTGTCTTGGCTCCTGCTGGCGCCGAGGAGTCTGGCTTGGCTTTATTCACCTTAAGTGTTGCGATTGTGCCTTGGAATCGCTCATTACTATGCAGATGGCTGCTGGTTTCAGTGCTGTCTGGTTTTTGCAAGTTTCAATACACACTATTTCTGCACTTGCTCAATTTTGCCTGTGTTGGCTGAATTTCCCTTCAGTCTTTGCGGTTCTCCATTTTAAGTTGGGAAGTGGCCAACCCAGGTGGCTACATAGCTAGTCTCACTTCTCCAACCTTCTCTAAATAGCCCCAAATATATTTTTCCCTTTCAGGTACTCAGCCATATTCCAGGATCTCAAAAATATTTCCTCATGTCACCTTCGATTCTTTTGCCAATAATTTTAAATTTGTGACCTCTAGCTCTCAACCCTTTTGCGAATGGGAACAGTTTCTCTCCATGCAAAAGCAATGATGGCAAAACAATGCCACCTTCCTGATTGTGTGTTGAGAATCCACTCAGTGGTTTAGTTCAGTACACCTTTGATTGAGGAGCTGGGAACAGTTTCTCTCCATTTACTCTACTGCAATCCTTCATGATCTTGAACACATCAAATCTTCTCTCAACCTTCCCTGCTCTAAGAAGATCAATCCCAGCATCTCCAATGGAACCACATAAAGGTATTCCCTCATCCATGAAGCCATTCTTTTCCATCCCCTCTATACCTGCACATCCTTCTAAAAGCACAAGGCCTAGATTTGAGACAATATTCCAAGTTGATGCTGAAACTATTTTTATAAAAGGTTCATCACAACTTCCATACTTTTATATTCTATGCTTCTATAAAACCCAGGATCCCAGAAGCCATTTTAACCACTTTCTGAACCTGCCATACCAACTTGAAAGGTCTGTGTTCATTTCGCCCTAGGAGTTTCACGTTCTTGCAGCCTCTGGTGGCTGATAAGTTTAATCTACGATGCACAGACTCTGCCATGAGGGGCAGGTGGTGTTCAAAGGGTTGAGTGGATGGGTTGTTTGGAGGTTGGTGTGCTCCTCCAACATTTTGACTTCATTTCTGCATGTTCCTGACCAAGTCTCTCGATGTTCAGTACCTTCTCAACTTTGGTTGGTCACAAGCCTGGGATACCATGAGTTACAGGGGTGTTTGATCTCTTCAGAGTTAATTTGAGGACATCCCTAATGCATTTCTGCTGCACTACCATGAGCCTCGCGCCACAATGAAGAGCAGTTGCTTTGCGAGTCTGATGACAAACTACATGTCCCAACTAGCAGAGCTAGGTTTGAGTGATTAGCACCTTGGTGTTGGGCAAGTTAACTTTGGAGAGGTTGGAGTTGTTGGACCATCTTTCTTGTTACCAGATTTGGAAGATCTTGTGAAGGCACCGCTAGTTTCATAACATTCCAGTGTTATGAAATGTATGCTGTAGATCCAATTCTCCAAGTAAATAGCAACATATGGGATTACTGCTGCCACATAAACTAAGACCTTCGTCTCACCTTGTGATTAACTTGTCATGGCAAGCATTGGTATGATTACTAGTGCAAGAAAGAACCAGCTTGCATTTGCACTGTATACTTCATGGTAGTCGCAAAGCACTTCTGAAGTGTAGCCATTATTAGAAGGTAGGGACAGATACTTGCGAAAGCAAAAGAGCAAGTAATCTGTTTGTGATTCGGAAGGCAAATGAAATGTTGGTGTTTGTTGCAAGAGGGATAGATTATAAAAGTAGGGAAGTTTTACTGCACCTGTACAGGGCCTCGGTGTGATCACATCTGGAATACCATGTACTGTTTTGGATTCCTTATTTGAAAAGGGATATAACTGTATTCCAAGTATTTCAGAGAAGGTTCATTTGAATCATTTGTGGGATGAAGGGCTTATTTGAGGTTGAAGGTTGGGCCTTTATGCACTGGAGCTTAGAAGATAGACAAATGCTTTTATTGAAATATAGCAGATCCGGAGGGGACTTCTTAGGATGGATACCGGGTGGAGGCTGTTTCCTCTTGTTGAGACTAGAACTAGGGGACACGGATTAAGAATAAAAAGTGTTCCTTATTAAGTCGGAGATGGAGAAAAAAATGTTTCTATCAGAGCTTCACCTTGTGTGGAATTCTCTTCCCCAGAAAGCAGTGGAGGCTGGGTCATTGGATAATCTCAAGGCAGAGTTAGATGGAATTGCAACAGACAGGCTCGAATAGCCGAATGACCTTATCCTCCTTTTACTATTGCTATGTTCAGTCGTGTTGGTCAAGAAATAAATGTTAACCAGGATACTGGGAGAATCTCAGCTGGGACAAAGGGTCATCGGGACTCAAAACGTTAGCTATTTTCTCTCCTTATAGATGCTGCCAGACCTGCTGAGATTTTCCAGCATTTTCTCTTTTGGTTACTGGGAGAATCTCCTTCTTCAAAAGTGCTAAATGCTGATTCTAACTTGTTAGACTCTTATCAGTATCCCTAACCTATTGCCTTGACTCTGTCAATCTGCAACCAAGGACTTAAGTGGAGAGTCTGCGTGTACCCGGTTTTGGGCAAAACATCTGTGGGGAAAATTGCTGGATCTGAAGTTTTTCAAAATATAGTTGGTCCTCGCACAGACTGACTTCAAAAAGGAGCATGCATTAGCTTGTGAAATCTTCTTTTTGATTCCCTTCTGGTGTCTAAAGGAGAGCATTTTCCTGAAACCGGTTGTGAATCTGTCACCAGAGGCTATAGCTTGAGGGGCACCACTCCATGTCAAGCATGGCTGACCAGGACTTACTCTCCCACTCTTACCACCTGCCACAGGCAAATTGGAAGGATTTACAGATTGATATTCAACCTGCTTGATGACGTTATGAACGCATCTTCCGTGGCCATCAAGTCCTGAATTGCAGCTCAAACCCCAGAGCTTCTGGTTCAGAGGTAGAGAAGTACCCAATGCACAAGACCTCCTCCTCATGTAAAATCCATTACTTAGATATTTTGTTCCTCAGTTATGATCCCAGCATAAATTAGGTGACACATCAGTTCCTGGTGCAGCTGTTTCTCCACATTCCAGAACAGCCATTATGTACTAATAGCAACAATCTTCTGTCAATCAAACCACACCTCAGTTCAGCTCACTCCATAATGTTAAAAAGATTTTCATTATTTTATTCAACTTTACATTATATTACATTATATTAACTTCTACAATGGCAAATACTACTGAAAATATTATTTCAAGTTTTCAACTCAAATGTCAAATTTCAGTAAACTTAAAATGTAAACAGCTTCACATTTTAATTGCCAATTAATCTGTCATACAGTGAAACAAACCATTAAGTATCAGAGCTGTCAGAGACACTAAATCTTTCAGAATTATCAGCTAATCATGAGTGGGAAGCGAAGTAGCTGCCACAAGATTTCACCAGGCAACTGATCAATGCTCCTTGCGGTCTGAAACCAAAATGTGCAATAAAGCACCTGCTGTGAGCAGCAGTTATGAAACAGTAATAGCTCAATAGGATATCACAGACCTGATGGTTTCTTCAACATTATCTCATACGCTGGGAATCAGAGCTAAGCCAAACAAACCTAAAAGGGCCAAACTAACATATCTTTGGCCCATTCAGCATGAAGATTATTTTCCTGAAAATTGAAACATTCTTGTCTAAGTACTCTGCAACATCACACATGCAAGCAGACTGGGAGGTCATCTCCTTTCAGCCCTCTGTCATTATGCAAATGACGGTTTATTATCCAAAACAATCTACATTTATTGTTTTCCTGGAAGTTGCTGAAAGCTGGAATTCACCTACCAAAAGAAGCCTCGACATCAATCCGTGGCACGGTGCCTGAAATTTGAATCAGTCAATCCTTTAGATTTATAAAACTATCCAAATGTATTTACTACATTAACTTTCATGGTGTTAGCATAAGACGTGTGTTTTGGTTAAATTCACTTTAAAAGGAAGTTGAAGCGTTGCATTACTTTTCACAGTAACTTCATTGCAGTGCTATTGTAAGCCTACTTATGACAATAAAGATTATTAATAAGCAATTTGTTCAGCGATCCCAAGCTCCTGCCCCACAGATTAAAATATGGAACTGACAATGCCACTGCAAATAAACTTGATGGCTAATAGTAATTTATGATTAATTGACAAATTTGTAATTTATGAACAGTTTTTCATCTAGGTTTGAGAAGTCTGATAAAATTCACACTACATATTAAACAGTGGAGCAAAGTGCACTGTGCTCTAGACGTGTATGCTGCAGTGCACCAGTAACTTATCACATCACTTGTGTTGCTTCTATCTTAGCTTTTCCTCTCACCTCATTGTCCGTGCATTACTTGAGGTCTCAACAACCTCCTCCTGAACCAAGTAACACCACATCATCTTTTATTTGGCAAGAGACAGAAATTAGCAGACTGCAGATATAAAAGTAAAACACAACAAGGGGAATGAGTTAGAAGACAAGAGGAAGGGAAAGAGAAAGCAGAACAAAAGACAGAAACAGCAATAAGAATAATGCAGGCAAGCAGGAAAATCACCATATCCTCCAACCTATCAGAAACAATGCCACAGGAAATCCAGACATATAACACACACGGTGCATTTCATAAGAGCCGCACTTCCTTCTTCCAACACTTCCTCAAACTTAATTGTTAATTTAAAAACAAATGACCCTGAAAATAGATAGCGCCTGGCAGAACATCTGTAAAGGAGGAACTTAAATTTATATGTAACAGAGAAAACAATATGGGTGCAGTAAATCGGAAATAATAACAGAAAATGCTGGGAAAACTCAGCAGGTCTGGCAGCATCTGTGGAGCGAGAAAGAATTTTGAGTTAAATGACTCCAAAAGTGTTACCAGGCGTGTCGAGTTTTTCCAGCACCGAGTTTAATTCCTTTTTAAAAAAAATAGCACCTTGCATGATGCAAGGATACCCCAAACTGCTCCACAGCCAATTGAATATGGTTACAGAATGAGTATATCCTCCATAATAAAAAAACCTAAATAAAAGTTTTCCTGGAAGTTTCACATTTACTGCCTGTACACATCTATTATGCTTAAAAACCTATGTTTTCTAAGTAACCTCCCAATAAATTCATCCAGCAATATCGCCAGATCAGAATGTCCTGTTGCCCAGTATACCATCTGCCTTTGAATCACTGAAATAAGGCCCGCGGGTGCAGCAATTTCCCATGCTGCTGCATCTCCATTGTCCTGAGCTACCACTTCACCCATTCCATCCCCCAATGTAGCATTTCTCCCCTCACGATCAAGCTCAAACCAAGCCAATTAGCAGACCCTTTTCTCCCAACCCAAACCTCCCATTTACAAACCCCACAATCAAAGTCCCTTCAAAGCCTTTGTTCTTTCATTACTCCCATAAACAGCCCTTCCAAGAGTTCTCAAACACTGGCTCCCTCAGTACTACATTTCCAGAGATACAGTCCTTCTGATGAGACATTAAACTTGCAGGCATGCACAAGATTTATTTGAATGCAAAGGATCTTATCAGATCATTAAAAAGAGAGCAGGGAATTCCCCCAGTATAGTGGCCAACTTTCTTCTCTCAATCAACCACCACAAAATAGAAATTACCAGTCTCTCATCTCATTTACTGTTTGTTGGACATTGCTTTGAACATTGCTGGTAACATTGCCCAAGTGACAGGGACTGAAATTGAAATGCAATGCTTTGGTGAAGTAATTTCAGACATCCTGGTGAGATAATAAAGCAGATGAATGCAGAGCATTGTGTGTAGAACACAGGCAAGTTTTCATAATCTCCATATTATTCAATCACTCTTAAACAAATGAACATACAAATTTGGAGCAGCAATAGACTATTTGACCCCCTCAAGTACACTCCATTATTAAATAAGGTCATGATAGATCTGATTGTGGCCTCAACTCCTTTCCTTCCTAACTCCTAGACTGTTCCACTCCCCGTTAATGAAGAATTGATCTAATTCAACGATTAAAATATTCAATGACCCTGCCTCCGCCATTATCGGGGAGGGGTACCACAGCGGTTAGCACTGTTGCTTCACAGCGCCAGGGTCCCAGGTTCAATTCCCGGCTTGGATCACTATCTGTGCAGAATCTGCATAGTTCTCCCTGTGTCTGCGTGGGTTTCCTCCGGGTGCTCTGGTTTCCTCCCACAAGTCCCCAAAGATTTACTAAGGGGAACTGGACATTCTAAATTCTCCCTCAATGTACTCGAACAGGCGCCAGATGTGGCGACTACGGGATGTTCACAGTAACCTAATTGCAGTGTTAATGTAAGCCTACTTGTGACAATAATAAAGATTATTAAGAGAGACTCATGACCCAGAGAGGAAATATTCCCATCTCCCCAAATAGGAGGCTCCTTATTTTTAAACCATATCCCCTAGTTCTTGTCTCTTCCACAAGTAGAAACGTCCTTTCAGCATCCATTGTCAAGTCCCCTCAGGATCTTAAATACTTTAATAAGATCATCTCTTATTCTTCTAAACTTCAATGGATGCAGGCCTAACATGTCCAACCTTTCCTCTTTGGATAACCCCCTCATTCCAGAAATCAGTTTAATGAACCTTCACTGAACTACTTAAGAGTGCAATTACGTCCTTTCTTAAATAAACAATGCAAAGCACCCTAGATGTGGTTTAAACAATGAAACTATAGCAAGACATCCCTACTTTTATATTCCATTTCCCTTCCTAATCACTTGCTGTACCTGCATATTAACCTTTTTGAGATTAATGTACCAGGACACCCAGATCCTGCTGTACCACAAAAGTTCTGCAATCACATGCTGATTTTTTTATTCATGCCGCAAAAGTGGACAAGTTCACATTTTTCCACGTTATACTCCATTTGGTAAATTTCTTTCCACTCACTCAACTTACCACTTTTTTAAAAATAATTTTTATTAAAGGTTTTCTTAAAATATCAATGACAAAATGAGAAAGAAAAAAGAACCCAACAGGGTTAAGTACAAAACACAATCTAAAAAAACAACCCCCCAACCCCCGCACATAAATAATAAATTAACATTAACACCCCGACTTAAGACAACAGGTGTATACACCCCCTCAAACCCTCCAGTGTAAATAACATACAAAAATAAAGTAAACCCCCCCCCCCGAGCTGCTGCTGCCATTGACCAATGTCTATCGTTCTGCCAGAAAGTCTAAGAACGGTTGCCACCGCCTAAAGAACCCTTGTACCGACCCTCTCAAGGCAAATTTCACCCTCTCCAATTTAATGAACCCTGCCATATCGCTGATCCAGGATTCCACGCTTGGGGGCTTTGCATCTTTCCACTGAAGGAGAATCCTTTGCCGGGCTACCAGGGACGCAAAGGCCAGAATTCCAGCCTCTTCTTTCCCCCCCCCCCCCCCCCCCCCCCCCAAACCAAAAAAAGGCATAACATATCCACCGCAGTCCCCAATCGCCCATCCCGACCCTCAGTCTGTGTCCAGCTTCTCGGCCTGAACAAAGGCCCACGCCTCCTCCGGAGACTCAAAATAATGGTGCCGGTCCTTGTAGGTAACTCAGTGGCGCCGGCTGCAGCATGCCAAACTTTACCCCCTTCGCTCGATTGTACCCGGCCCTCCTCTTCGCCACCTCCGCACTCCAGTCCTGATATATCCGAACCTCCGCGTTCTCCCACCTGCTGCTTCTCTCCTTCTTGGCCCACCTGAGCACACACTCCCGATCGACAAACCGATGGAACCGCACCGGCACCACCCGCGGAGGCTCGTTAGCCTTGGGCCTCCTCGCCAACACTCTATGGGCCCCTTCCAGCTCCAGGGGCCCCTGGAACGACCCCACTCCTATCAGCGAATTCAACATGGTGACCACATAGGCCCCCACGTCCAGCCCCTCCGGGAGGCCCAGAATCCGCAGATTCTTCCGCCTCGACCGATTCTCCATCTCCTTGAACCGCTCCTGTCATTTCTTGTGGAGCGCCTCGTGCGCCTCCACTTTTACCGCCAGGCCCAAGATCTCATCCTCATTGTCAGAGATCTTTTGTCGAGCCTCTCGGATCGCCACCCCCTGGGCCGTCTGTGTCTCCAGCAGCTTATCAATAGAAGCCTTCATCGGCTCTAGCAGGTCCTTTTTAATCTCTCTGAGGCAGCGCTGGATACCCTCCTGTTGCTCCTCCGCCCGCTGCCTGGTCTCCGCCCGCCGCCATTTTGTCCTTCTTCCCTCCCTTCTTCTGGTCCACCACCACCTTTTCTGTCGCCCCGCTCTTAGTTAAAGCCATATACTGATGGGGAGCAATTATTAACTCCTTCCTACACCGGGAAATGTCGAAAAAGTGCCCTTGGGGGCCCTGAAAAGAGCCCAAAAGTCCGTTTTTGTGGGAGCCGACTTAGCACCGCATAGCCGCAACCGGAAGTCTCGAGAGGGAATCCTTTTGGCAGTGTTCGCTTCACCAATCTGCCCCAAAAAGTCTGTGGAAACTCCTGAGAAAGGTCTGAGAGTCCGTTCCAGACGGGTGCTGCCGAATGCGCGACCTACTCCTCCATGGCCGCCACCGGAAGTCTCGTCCCCGCTTCTTCAATGGCCTTGGTAGATCTTTTCACAGTTGTTCCCTCTGCTGCTAGAATTCACCTTTAATACAGGCCCTCAAGTCAGCCTGCAGCTTTAAGCTTGCCCTTCCCCCGCCTGCATGCTGGAAGAGGCCCCTCTCTCCCCTGCAGTTACAGCCAAATCTTTTACTGTTTCTGCCGGGTCTGTTAGCCAAGAGACATACCATTCCTGGGGGACACTGTCAAAAGAATGTTGCAGTCTTCTTCCCACACCGGGAAATGTCAAACAAATGCCGTGGGGGCCCTGTAAAGAGCCCAAAAGTCCGTTCCAAGCGGGAGCTACCGAATATGCGACCTAGCTCTGCATAGCCACACCCGGAAGTCCCTCACTTAACTTACCTATATATCTTTGCAGACTCCCTATATCCACATCACAATTTACTTTCCTACCTTTGTGTCATGAGCAAATTTAGCAACACGGCATTCAATCCTCTCATTCAAATCATTAATACAAACTGTAATTACTGAAGCCCCTGCACTGATCCACACTACCCGTCACATCTTGCCAACCTGAAAATTACCCATTTATGCCAACTCTGCTTCTGTGAGTTAACTGAAAAAGCCTAATAAATAAGCAACAAGTTGCATAAAAAGACAAGAGTTTTAAGATATAAAATTCAGTAAAGTGCAAGATGCACGAGACATTAAACTGAAGCCCGATTTGGTCTCATGCAGATGCAAAAGATCCACAACCAGCATCTGAAAACAGCGTAGCTGGTCATCATCATTCTGCTGTTTGTGGGATCATGCTCACACAACTCAGTTGGGAGACAATGACTGAACTTCAAAAGTGAAGTGCTCCGAGTCATCCTAAGATTAGAAATATATCAATGCAAGTCCATATATTTTTTACCCCCTCCTCCCTGATCCCAACCATTCACACTGTAAAACTCCCATTACTGTATTCATAGGTTTTGTCCATTGAAACACGGGTTGATTTTGGAGAAAGCATTCTGACCACTATACGTTTTATGTACAGTACAGATAGTTAGAAGTCTGCCTTGTGATGTAAGCAGTTGAGGCAACAAAGTACATCACATTTGAACGTACTGGCAGAAGAACAAAGCATTGTTAGGAAAACAAAGGTAGTTTTAAGGAATTTATATATCTATTGGTAAATGTTAGAAATTGGTGTAGTTTTAAATGGGTTTAATTTAATGCTTCTGTGTCTGGAAAGGTAAAACTTGCAGCTAAATTCATGCTGGGCAATGGTGTTAGTATGTGGGGGTTGGTTAAGTTTCATCTGTGTTTTTATTCTGCTTAGGGAGAGCTACAGCATTAAGAATAAATAAAAGGCATAAGCCTGTGGGTGTTGCTTAGCAACCGGGGCCTCCTAAGGTAGAGAAGCTTTTAGTTTTAGTTCAGTTCATTTGTGGGCAGCTGGGGATAGGTAGTGAGAGAGAAGGCAGCTCTCACAGCTCTGTTAGAAGCAGTTGGTTTAGAAGGCAAGAGGGGGAACATCTCTCTCAGCTTTTCTAAAAGAAACACCATACCATGGAGTAATGGTTAAATAAAAACAAGTGCAGAGGTCTGAAAGGTAGCTGGTTGAGGAAGTTAAAAAAATGGAAAAGTTTCCAAGCAGTCTGATCTTAAAAGGTACTAGAGCAGGACACTGTTCAGTAAAGACAGACCAAGTTGGGCTAAGCCTCCACTGAGTCTGTGGATTAGACATTCTTCCATGATGTGGTGCACAGTTTGCTCTCTCCCACAGGCACAGAGGGCTGGCACTAATGGCCCTTCTGTGGCGGTAGGCTAAGCATGGTCCGTGGCTGATCCTGAACCTGTTACGGGTGGACCACTCTTTCCTTGGTAGGTTAAAACCAGGCAATTTTGGGGTTAGGTTTGAGACAAAGTCCTTGTTTGTCACATCCAATGATTGCCATTAATTTGTCCAGGTGGAATTTGCACTGAAGTCCTATGTGGGTGTTTTTTTCCAGATCAGCCTTCTTGATGAAACTGTACCTTGGTGGACTGTATATATCAGAATGTAGTGGCAGGTGGGGGGCATTGCAAACCATTCCTATCATTTTGTAGTTTATTGCAAGTCGGCAGATGTATGGAGGAGTGAAGTTTGCTAGGAAAGGGAACCACAGAAGTGGTGCTGAGCGTGGTGTCCCAGTAATGATAAGCTTGATAGCTTTCAGTTGGGTGTCAACTCTGTATGTACACGTGACTAATGTACATTCATACATAAAGTCTAATAAGGAAATCAGATGAATTTTTCCATGTATTTCTAAAAAATAAGAGCTATTTTGCATTTTACCAAACAATATAACAAATGTTCTTTGGTACACAAGCAGTTATATGAAATGGCCATGATAATTGGAAACATGGACTACATATAATCGTGTACAGCCCATTTCAGGGGAAACAATTCACAAGCACAAACTATAAATGAGCTTTAAGATATCCAAAATAGAAAAATCAGCATTATCATATTACAGGTTTTAGAAAATTATGTCACTGATGAAGCTAGTACTGAACAGTCTGTCCTTTTCTACAGCTTGTGTCAAATTCTTGATGTCATATTAACGTTATGTGTGGCTTGGCACCCAACACAACCAATCAGGATTTAAATAGAAACCAGCTAATTAAAACAAACCTCAAGATGGAAATGAAAAACCAAGATAGTGACTTCAGCAACTCAGAACAAGGGAACAGGGACAAACCATACAGCTCCTTGGGTTTGATCCACATAAAGTATAGGGCAAGGCAAGGAGGTAGGTTTCCAGGAAATATCACACCCATATTGTTGACCTCATTCTGCACCTCACTCTAGCCAACTTAGCTAACAAATACCCTTACTTAACAAAGAATTATTCACAACTTTTGACATTTTCAACTGATCGATCCTCAACAGCTCTTGGGGAAGAAGAGTGTTCCAGATTTCCACTACTCTGGGCGAGCTTCTGATGTACAGCTGCTGCTTCAGTGAAGAGAAGCCACATAGAAGTCATAAGAATCCCTACAGTGCAGAATAAGGCAATTCAGCCCATCGAGTCTGTACCAACCCTCTGAAAGAGCACCCCACCTTTGCCCGTGCCCCCGCCCTATCTCCGTAACCCCACCTAACCTTTTGGTCACTGAAGGGCAAGTTAGCATGGCCAATCCACCTAACCTGCACATCTTAGGACTGTGGGAAGAAATTGGAGAACCCGGAGGAAACCCACGCAGACATGGGGAGAAGGTGCAAACTCCACATCCAGTCATCCAAGGTCGGAAATGTCCCTGGGGCTGTGAGTCAGTAGCACTAACCACTGTGCTAACGTGCAATTAAAATTACTGACACCAAGCCTGTAAGGGGATAGGATTTTCACAATTGTAATTAAAATGAGAAGGACCTCTACCAGCAAAATAAACTGAAACACAGATTGCTGCAATTAAACATCTTGGCATGTTGGCACTGCATTTGAAACCTTTGGGAATCCTATTAGATCAAGCACACATCTTTTGAACAGTCATTAATTGTAAACATGGAGAGCCATTAAAAGAAAAGTGAATAGCTGGTGTCATCTACAGAATTCTTTTTAATCTATCCTTGAGTTACATTATTGGACACAACTAGATCAAAGGCAACCCATGTGAAACAAAATCATTTTCATTGTTATCCGAGTGCTTGACACAGCATTTCACCATCCATGCAACATCCTACAGAAATTAAGATTTCACGTAAAAAGGAAGGAAACGCCATCAGCACTATAACGTGGCCATTTTCAAGTGGTAAATTCACTAGGTACATGTATTAGCTAACACTTATGCAGGTCTCCAACATTTCATTAAAAAGTCTAATATTTTGACGAACTATCCTGATAGCACACAATAGAATGCAAGCAGCATAATGCAGAAAAACAGGTTATGCAAAACCAAATAAATCTGTCATTTACTCATTTCAATAAATTACATCAAGATGGTTCTCCAAACTCAAATTATACCCGAGTTAGATCAGTGTTTGTCAAACTCACTGGTCCATCTCATGCAACATAACTTAGCGGTCGTGGTCGAGAAGTTACAATGCTGTGAGGATCCTTCTGAATGCATTAGTCCAGTCTGTGCAGACTCCTATTACTGCTCCACACGGTAATCAGTACAGAGGACCAATTTTATCTCAAGTATCTTGGCAAATGTGTTCCTTTATTTCATACTCATATTGTTTATCGATAGTGCAGGAACTCTTTCGAATGGACAGTCCGGGATCAGGAATAAACAATAAAGACATGAAATGCTCCAAATGCCAAATCAGGCAACATCTGTGAAGAAAGAAACAGAGCTAATGTTTCAGGTCTGTGACCTTTCACAGACCTGAAATACTGATTTTGTTCCTTGCTCTCTCCATAGATGCTGCCAGACCTGCAGAATATTCCCAGAATTTTCGGTTTCATTTCAGATTTCGAGCATCATTTTGTCAGAATAAGCTACATTTTATTGAAACATTAATCTTAAAATGCTTCGTTGATTCCATATCCTATTTCAGAAAATTAAACAGCTTGTTACTCTTAAGGCCAATAGAAAAAAAATCAGTCTTTGCTACTTTCCAGTTTTTAGTTGCAAAATAAACTAAGGGAGGAATCACATTTACGAGACTTCAAATTTGCTCTTACAGACAATAAATTCCATCACTCTCTTATGTTATGACACCCTGGGGTGGGGTTGGTCAATTCCAGCCCCACTTGACCGGAGTCACAGCACAATTGAATTAACCAATAATTCTTAGAAAATTAAACAGTCTTTGGCTCTTGGCTACCCAATAATTACAATCACCAGTTGTGTACATTTAATCACGATTACTTTTTGTTTAAAATAACAAACTGATAATGAAATATACAGCAAATACAACTGGTTATCTGTGATCTAACACCTAATCCCACCACTTTAACTTTCCCCCACCCTCTATACACACACACACACAAAGAAATAAAAGGATGAAAATAGTAAGTAAAAGGATAAAAAGTCTTTGTTTCCGATGTCTTGGTTGTCTTGAAACACATTTTCCTTCAAACTAGGCTTTCAGGTCTAAGTCTCAGTCTTCAATCTGTAATGGTTTTCACTCTACATTCATTCATTCATTCATTCAGGTTCTCTTGGATGTTCAGAAATACAGATGCTCAGAGCATTTCTGGAGAGAGAGGAAGAGAGGAGAGCAGGCACCGACAACTTCTTCTTCCTTGAGCATCTGGGACTGAGCTCTGCTTTTCTTTGGTCTCTGGAAATCATCCCACTCAGAGAGGACCCAATCATCACCTGTTACCAGGCAGAAAACAGCATTTTGGCCAATTCATTGGCCACCAGTCAACCAATCAAACAGAGTCCCACCCAATCTCTCAGATGCCACAAAGTCTGAATTCTGTTGCTCGAAAACTAGCACCAAAAATACTATGTTGTAACTTTTTGAATTCCTCATAGTCTCTGCTGCTTGACTGAAAAATACATGTCCATCAAACATCCATGGATCAAAATTATAACTGCAAAAAAATTAAAGGGGAAATAGAAGAATCAACAGGAAGGATCCTTACACTTAGTACACCTATATGTCATCATTGCCACTTCACCCCTGTTATTGCACTCACCAAATTCATCTCCACCATAATAATGTGGAAGAACCAACATTTTCTCAATTTCAGCAAAACCATTGTCTTGGGCTCCCAAAAGCTGTATCACATTCACCTGGACTGACCAATTGCCTGACATTTCATGAAGAACCTTGATATGCTGCTAAAGTTTATGTGCTGTTTCCTTCCCTATATCGGTTCAAATATTCCTTTTTAATAATTTGTTACCTTGTGATTCAAATGCCTTATCACTGTCATTAGTGCTCCTACCTTTACCGTGCAAATTACTATTCACTCAAAGAACAAAGAAGAAAGGTACAGCACAGGAACAGGCCCTTTGGCCCTCCATGCCTGTGCCAACCATGCTACCCATCTAAACTGAAATCTTCTACACTTCCGGGGTCCGTATCCCTCTATTCCCATCCTATTCATGTGTTTGTCAAGATGCCCCTTAAACGTCACTATCGTCCCTGCTTCCACCACCTCCTCCGGTAGCGAGTTCCAGGCACCCACTACCCTCTTGTGTAAAAAAACTTGCCTCGTCCATCAACTCTAAACCTTGCCCCTCGCACCTTAAACCTATGCCCCCTAGTAATTGACCCCTCTGCCCTGGGGAATAGCCTCTGACTATCCACTCTGTCTATGCCCCTCATAATTTGGTAGACCTCTATCAGGTCGCCCCTCAACCTCCTTCATTCCAGTGAGAAACTCTAGCCTTAGACTGAGCTTTGCAATTGGTTGAACCATTGGCAGTATTTTCTGCTCCTTAAACACCTTCGCCTTAACAGTTCCCAAATTGAGCTTTCAAAACATTTCTCTTTGACTGTATTTGGCCCACCCTTTAATCTTTGTTTTCATTCACGTGTCATTTGCTGTACAACCTCATGCAATTTTTGCACAAGAGTGCATTTATACTAAACCTACTGACAAGTCCACGCTGCTAAAGTTATAACAGTTGGCAAAAATGCATGTTATTAAAAAAATATTTTTATTAAGGCATTTATAAATAATCAAATAAAATCACAAACAAGATTAAAAAGATAACCAAAAAATAACAAACAGGAGAACACAGCATAACTCAATAAATAGCCAACAACTGTATCCCACTGTCCCTATCACCCCCCCCCCCCCCCACCCTCTCTGCCTTCACTTGTTAACCCTACACCTACCCCTCCCTCCCGCTGACTTAACTGTCCTGGAAGAAGTCAATGAACCATTTCCATCTCCAGGCAAACCCTGCCATTGACCCCCTTGAGACAAATTTAGTTTCCTCCAGCCTGAAACGGCAGCTTGCTCAGCTTCTTCGCCTGCTCCCTTGCCTGAATCAGGAAGAGCTTACTCTTTTCCACGTTTAATTTGTACCCCGAAAACCAGCCGAATTTCACCAAAATGTCCATGATACCTCCTATGCCTCCGATATATACAACAGCAGGTTGTTTGCATATAGGGACTCCCTATGCTCCACCACCCCCCCACACACACAATCCCTTCCCAACTCCTAGACGCTATAAGCGCCATCACCAGTGGCTCTATTTGCCAAGGCAAAAAACAACGGGGAGAGTGGGCATTCCTGCCTCGTCGCCCAGTACAACCTAAAGTACCCCAAACTCACTCGGTTCGTTCTTACACTCGTCACCAGCGCCCGGTACAACAATCAAATCCAATCTCCAAACCACTGCCCAAACCCGAACCGCCTCAGCACCTCCCACAAATACTCCCACTCTACCCAATCAAAGGCCTTCTCAACGTCCATCGCGACCGTCACCTCCACATCTCGTCCCTCCGGGGGCATCATTATGACATTTCGCAGTCACCTGGCATTGGCCGACATGTGCCTCCCTTTTACAATTCCCTTCTGGTCCCCGCCTATCACCCCCGGCACACAATCCTCAATTCGCGAGGCCAGAATCTTCGCCAGCAAATTGCCATCCTTCAGGGTCAGAGATATTGATTCAACATAGGGGGGAGCTCACCCTTCTCCCTTGCCTCATTAAATGCCCTCACCAGCAGGGGCCCCAGGCCACCCAAAAGCTTTTTATAAAACTTGACTGGGCAACCATCCGGACCCAGGGCCGTCCATGCCTGCATTGCCCATACCCTTCAGCTCCTCCACTAATCCAATGGGCGCTCCCAGCCCTTCTACCAGATCCTCCTCCATACCCTTCGACACTTCCACTAATCCAATAGGCACTCCCAGCCCTTCTACCAGACCCACCTCCACCCTGGGGAATTTCAGCCCGTACAAAAAATCCCACATTCGCTTTCCCTCAGCCGGGGGTTCTGATTCATGAAGCCTCCTATAGAACTCCTCAACATCCCATTCACCCCTACCAGATCCAATACCACTCTACCCTTGCCGTCCTTTGCCCTGCCAATCTCCCTCGCCACCTCCTGCTTCCTGAGTTGGTGGGCCAGCATCCGGCTAGCCTTCTCCCCGTACTCATACACTGCCCCTCTGGCCCTTCGCAACTGCCCCACTGCCTTCCCTGTGGACACCAACCCAAACTCCATCTGGAGCTTCTGCCTCTCCTTCAACAATCCCTCCTCCTCTGCTAGCAACCCCACATCCAACCTCCACTGCAGGCACTAAGCCCCCCTCACCCCGATCCACTTGCATGTCCACGCAATGCAGGGCATGGTCCGAGACCACGATTGCCGAATATCCCGAGTCCACCACCTCCGCCAGCAACGACTTACCCACACCCCCAAAAAAAAATCAATCCGCGAGTAGACCTCGCACGTGGAGAAGTATGAAAACTCCTTCGCCCTTGGCCCCCCAAACCTCCACGGCTCCACTCCCCTATGCGCTCCATAAACCCCTTCAGCTCCTTCACTACCGCCGACACCCTCGAACTCGACCGGACCATCCCCGGGTCAATGACCACGTTAACGTCGCCACACCATAATCAGCTAGTGCGAGTCCAGGTCCAGGATCTTCCCCAACACTCGCCTCAAACTCCACATCGCCCCAATTTGTGGCATAAACATTAACTAGAACCTCTGGCATCCCCTCCAATTTCCTGCTCACCATCACAACCCCTGCCTCCCCCACCAAATTCACTACAATATTCCCCACCTCAAACGCCACCCGCTTATTGACCAGCACCGCCACGCCACGCGTCTTCATATCCAACCCCGAATGGAAAACTTGTCCAATCCACCCTTTCCTTAGCCTTGTCCGGTACCCAATGTGTCTCTTGCAAAAAGGCCACATCCTCCTTCAAACCCCTCACATGCGCAGAAACACATGACCGTTTGACTGTCCCATTCATCCCCCTCAGGGAGTTTCCCGCCACCACTGCACCCCTCCTTGCCAGTCAACCATACCCCTTCTTAGGCCAGCCCCCCCCAGCCGTGCCAGGCGACCCTCTGGGCCCACCACCAGATGTCCACCGTCACCAATCCCTCCCATATAACGTCACAGCAACAACACCTTCATCAGCAACCCCCCTCCCCTAAACAAAAACAACAACCCCATCCCCCACTACTGCACTAGCCACCTGATCAACCCCCACTTCCCTACCGTTAACTAGCTAGCCTGGCAGCCCCTGCCCAAGTTGCCCCCACCTCCCACCGATTTCCCCCCCCCCTGCAAGCTCCACTCACAACAGTACAACAATAAACAACAGAAGACAAAAAAAAAACAACAGTCAAAAACGTACTCTCACCCTCTCATTGCCTCGAAACATCTCGGAGTAAGAGAGTTCCCCAACCACCCACTGAACAAAAAAAAAAATACAAGAATTACCAGAGAACAGCACAAAAAAAAACACATTCCTCTCCACAGCCCTCCTCCACAATTCAATGTCCTCCTTCACCTACCAGTCCTCCGGTGTTCCAAAACAGTGCTCTTTGTTATTAAAGGTCACCCAGAGGCGAGCCGGGTACAGTATCCCTAACTTCACCCCCTTTTTAGAGGGGGCAGCCTTCACCCAGTTAAACCCAGCCCTCCTCTTCGCCAATTCCAGGCCCAGGTCTTGATACACTCGCAGATCACTCCCCTCCCAGGTGCATCTCCTCGTCTGCCTCGCCCATCTCAAGATCACGTCCTTATCTAGAAACCGGTAATGATGTACCACCATTGCCCTCAGCGGCTCATTAGCCTATGGCCTCCTCATTAGTGTCCTGTGCGTTCGGTCGACCTCCAAGGGTCAGCCAAAGGCCCCCTCTCCCATCAGCTTTTCAAGCATTCTGGACACATACGTGGCAGCACCTGCTCCTTCGATGCCTTCAGGCATCCCTACAATTCTCAAGTTCTGTCTCCGGGAGCGGTTCTCAAGGACCTCCACCTTCTCCTGCAGCCTCGAGCGGGAGCTGCCAAATGAACGACCATTCTCAACATGGCTGGCCACCAGAAGTACAGCAAAAATGCATGTCAAGCACACAGCACAAACATGTAACTCAATTTTCCAAAAAAGTTAAATAGTTCAAGGGAAACTGATTTATTCCTAAAAGGCATGAAATTGTGTTATATTTGGATCTGTGTTTACACATGTACAAGAAAATATTCGGGTTGTCACTTTTTAAAGTAACCTGCTCTATACTTAGCCAAGTCCCAGAATATACAGAACCAATTTGTCTTGATTTACTCATTCAAGCTGTACAAAAATCAGTCACCACTTTCCCGCACATGAAAACATTAAAAAATGTTCTTATTCAGCTGAGAAAAAGCACTGCAATGTGTTATTTACCACAGTAACAATGTTTGTCACAGCTGGATATCATGAGCCACCTAATTCACGTAATTACTGCAATTAAAACTAATTGCAGTAATAGTAACCAACTCTTTCTGCATTTGCGTATAAGAATAACCTTTGTTGACATGACCCCCATATGACATGACACAGATTGTTACGAAACATGCTGCAAGAGTAATTGCTTACTTTGGAACGGCTTACATTTATTATACTTACAAAAAATGGGGGGAAAACAGCTTTTATTTCATTTTTTATTCATTTCTTCTCAGCACAAATCAGGTATAAAACTCATGGTTTTCCTACTCTGTAATGTTCACAGTTCACATTGCAGCCACCGACTCTACTTCACAAATCAGGGCTGAAAAACGACAGCAGTGAAATTCGGTGGCAAGATTCAAAAGGATTAAAATTCCAATTAAAGGCCTTCAGCATGGCTTTTTATATTTCCTGCCACTCATATCAAGGCTGATGACATGACTGTACTGAGTCGGATCTCAAAAAACGATGAGTCAGAGTACAAGAGGGAGCTAGAGAACTTAGGTGGCATGGTGCAATGACAACAATCTCTCCCTCAATGTCAGCAAAACTAAGGAACTGGTCACTGACTTCAGGAAGTGCACAAAGACGCAGATTGGGTACAACTGTGGCTTTATTAGTCAGATGCGTGGCCTCCTGCTGCAGCTGGCGGAATGGCAGGGCACTGGAGGTCATGCATATTTATACAGTACTTAGTGGGCGGAGCCAGACGGCAGGGGCTACCGGCGACTCTGTAGTGCAAGTCCTACATTACATCCCCTAATACAGTGGTTCACCACACTCGCCCTCTGTTAAAAATGAGTCCGGCGGGGGTGATGTGAAACTATATACAATTAGTGTAATTATGTACAGTGCTAAGAAGAAAAAAAGAAAAAGTCCATGCTGACGGTCCGGAGTCAGTCAACGGTTCAGCCGATCCGGTGCTTTGGTGCTTCGTTGGGAGCGACGTAACAGTGATGGCGAAGTCGGTGCTGGCGGTGGCCCCGATGGCGGTGGTGGCATTGCTGATGCTGGCCAGCCATCAGGGAACTCCGGGAGCGTGCCGAAATCCTCTTCGTCCTCTTATGCGGAAAAGGGGGGGGGGGGGGGTCTGGTGGGGTCAGTGTTGGCGGCGCTGTGGGAGGGGGGTGCATGGGTGGGTGGGTGGAACCTGACGGTGCCAGGTCCCTGAGTGAGACAGTATCTTGGCAGCCGTCGGGGAACTCCACGTAGGCATATTGAGGGTTGGCGTAGAGCAGGTCAACCCTGTCCACCAAGGGGTCCGCCTTGTGGAGTCGGACGTGCCTACGGAGAAGGACCGGTCCTGGAGCAGCGAGCCAAGTCGGGAGCGACACACCGAATGTGGACTTCCTGGGGAAGGTAAAAACACGTTCATGGGGTGTGGTATTAGTGGCGGTGCACAATAGTGACCGGATGGAGTGCAGAGCGTCAGGGAGGACTTCCTGCCAGCGAGAGGCTGGGAGGTTCCTGGACCATAGGGCCAGCTGGACGGCCCTCCAAACCGTCCCATTCTCCTGTTCTACTTACCCGTTTCCCCGGGGGTCGTCCTGCTGGAGTCTGAGCAGGAACTGACGCAGCTCGTCGCTCATGAATTAGGATCCGCGGTCACTGTGGATGTAAGCGGGGAAATCGAACAGGGCGAATAAGGTGTTGAGGGCCTTGATGACGGTGGCAGACGTCATATCGGGGCATGGGGTGGCGAAGGGGAATCTGGAGTACTCATTGACCACACTGAGAATGTACGTGTTATGGTCGGTGGAGGGGAGGGGCCCTTTGAAATCCACGCTGAGGTGTTCAAAGGGGCGGGAAGCCTTCACCAGGCGCGCACTGTCCGGCCGGTAGAAGTGCGGCTTGCACTCCGCACAGACCTGGAAATCCCTGGTGACTGCCCTTACTTCCTCGACGGAGTAGGGCAGATAGCGAGCTTTGACCAGGTGGTACAATCGAGTGACCCACGGGTGACAAAGGCTGTCGTGTAGGGCCCAGAGTTGGTCCACTTGTGCGCTGGCACATGTGCCTCGGGAGAGGGCGCCTGGGGCTCGTTGAGTTTACCCGGGCGATGCAAAATCTCGTAATTATAGGTAGAGAGCTCGATTCTCCACTGCAAGATTTTATCATTTTTGATCTTGCCCCGCCGTATGTTATTGAACATGAAAGCTACCGACCGTTGGTCAGTGAGGAGAGTGAATCACTCACCGGCCAAGTAGTGCCTCCAATGCTGCACAGCTTCAATGATAGCTTGGGCCTCCTTTTCGACGGATGCGTGTCGAATTTCAGAGGCATGAAGGGTGCGGGAAAAGAATGCCACGGGTCTGGCTGCCTGGTTTAGAGTGGCGGCAAGGGCGACATCTGAAGCGTCGCTTTCTACTTGAAAAGGCAGTGACTCGTCCACTACACGCATCCCGGCCTCGGCGATGTCTGCTCTGATGCGGGCGAAAGAGTGTTGTGCCTCGGCTGCAAGAGGGACTGAATGAGTGGGCGGGCCTTGTCCGCATGGTTTGGGACCCACTGGGTGTAGTAGGAAAAGAACCCCAGGCAGCGTTTGAGGGCCTTGGGGCAGTGGAAGCTCCATGAGGGGGCGCATGCGGTCGGGGTCGGGCCGGGAAGTCTGTTTTGGACTACATAGCCGGGAATGGCTAACCGGGTCGTGCTGAATACACACTTTTCTTTGTTATAGGTCAGGTTGAGAAGAGTGGCAGTGCCGAGGAATTTATCGATGTTGGCATCGTGGTCCTGCTGGTCATGGCCGCAGGTGGTGACATTATCGAAGTACGGAAAGGTGGCCCGCAAACCGTACTGGTCGACCATTCGGTCCATCTCCCTTTGGAAGACCGAGACCCCGTTTGTGACGCCGAAAGGGACCCTAAGGAAGTGGTAGAGGCGACCGTCCGCCTCGAAGGCCGTGTATGGAAGTTCCGACTTCCGGATGGGGAGTTGGTGGCAGGCGGATTTCAGGTCAATGTTTGAGAAGACCCGGTACTGCGCAATCTGATTGACCATATCAGATATGCGTGGGAGGGGGTACGCGTCGAGCTGCGTGTACCGATTGACGGTCTGGCTGTAGTCCATGACCATCCTGTGTTTCTCCCCAGTTTTAACCACCACCACTTGGGCTCTCCAGGGGCTGTTGCTGGCCTCGATAATACCCTCCTTAAGCAGCCGCTGCCTTCGGACCTGATGAAGGTCTTGTCCTGGGTGCTGTACCATCTGCTCCTGGTGACAACGGGCTTGCAATCCGCAGTTAGATTGGCAAAAAGGGAGGGGTGATCGACCTTGAGGGTTGCGAGGCCTCAAACGGCAAGGGGGGTAAGGGCCCACCGAATTTGAGGATGAGGCTCTGGAGATTGCACTGGAAGTCCAAGCCCAACAGAAGTGCAGCGCGGAGATTAGGAAGGACATAGAGACGGAGGTTACTAAATTCTACGCCCTGGACCGTGAGGGTGACTGTACAGAAGCCTCGGATCGGGACAGAGTGGGATCTGGAGGCTAGGGAGATCCTTTGATTGGCAGGATGGACCCCGAGGGAGCAGCGCCTTACCGTATCTGGGTGAACAAAGCTTTCGGTGCTCCCGGAGTCTAGCAGGCATGAGGCCGCGTGGCCGTTGATTTTCACCATCGTCGACGCGGTGGCCAGGTTGTGCGGGCGAGATTGGTCCAGCGTCATCGATGCGAGCTGCGGGTAGGAATCGGATGCTTCGGATGTCGAGCGTGTGCGGTTCCGATCTCGGGATGTCCGGAGACCCTGTGGGGAACAAGATGGCGGCGTCCATGGTGCGCACATTACGTGGTTGGGACAAGATGGCAGCGCCCATAGTGCGCACATTGCGGGGTCGGGACAAGATTGCGGTGCCCATGAGGCGCACGTGGCCGAAGGGGGACAAGATGGCGGCGCCCGTTGGTCGCACATGGCCCCAGGAGGAGAAGATGGCGGTTCCCATTGTGCGTTTGGGAGGGGGCGATAGCGGGCGCAATCGCAGCGACTGCACGGGCCTGGCACACAGCCGCAAAGTGGCCCTTCTTACTGCAGGATTTACAAACGGCAGTGTGGGCTGGGCAGTTTTGGCGGGGATGCTTCTGCTGACCGCAGAAGTAGCAGCGGGGACCCCCAGGGTGCACGGATCGGCATGCGGCGCAGGCATATTGCGAAGGCAGGGCCCCAGCTGAGGAGGTCGTCGGCGGGGTCCAAAGGGGTAGGAGGGTGGGCAGCGTGGCGGAAGGGGTAAGATTGTACATTAAGGGGTGCGACCGTCATGCAGAGCGCCAAGGTTTTCGTCTCCGCTAGCTCGAGCGTGGTCCCTTCTAGTAATCGTTCTCGGATGCGGTCCGACGCAATCCCCGTCACGAAAGCATCGCGCACGAGGTTCGCATGTTCAGCAGCCTTAACGGCCTGACAGTCACAGTCCAGGACGAGTGGAATTAGGGCGCGCCAGAAGTCTTCGATGGACTCACCAGGTCGTTGCGAGCGGGTGGCGAGTACATGCCTGGCGAAGAGTGTGTTCGCCTTCTGAGCATAGCGTTCTTTAAGGAGTTCCATTGCTTTTGCATAATTCGAGGTGTCTTGGATCAACGGGAACACAGGAGCTCAGTCTGGAGTACAGGACGTTTATCTTCTGAGCCTCAGTTGGCGTGGGGTCCGCAGCATTGATGTAAGCCTCAAAACATGCTAGCCAGTGAGTAAAGTCTTTTCTGGCGCCGGGCGAGTGCGGATCCAGCTGCAGGCGATCGGGTTTGATTCTTATATCCATTCTGTGGAAAAGTCGGACTGCAATAAATTGATGCACGATCAATTGCACAAAGACGCAGATTGGGTACAACTGTGGCTTTATTGCAGTCAGATGCGTGGCCTCCTGCTGCAGCTGGCGAAATGGCATGGCAATGGAGGTCATGCATATTTATACAGTTCTTAGTGGGCGGAGCCAGCTGGCAGGGGCTACCGGTGAACCTGTAGTGCAGGTCCTACCTTACATCCCCTAATACAGTGGTTCACCACAAGTATCGTACACATTCCTGCCTGCATCAATGGTGTCGAGGTGGAGATGGTTGACAGCTTCAAATTCCCATGGTGCACACATCACCAACAATCTGACCTGGTCCACCCACGTCGATGTTACGACCAAGAAAGCACAAGAGCATCTATACTTCCTCAGGAAATTCGGCATGTCCAAATTGACTCTTAGCAATTTTTACAGATGCACCATAGAAAGCATCCTATCTGGCTGCATCACAGCCTGGTCTGGCAACTGCTCAGCCCAAGACCATAAGAGTGTGACCACAGCCCAGTTCATCACACGAACCCGCCTCTCATTCATTGACTCGGTCTACACCTCCCGCTGCCTTGGGCAAATGGGCAGCATAATCAAAGACCCCTCCCACCTGGGTTATTCTCACTTCCAATCTCTTCCATCAGGCAGAAGATGCAAGAGTCTGAGAACACGCACTAACAGATTCAAAAACAGCTTCTTCCCTGCTGTTACCAGACTCCTGAATGGTCCTCTTATGGGCTGAACTGATCTCTCTACACATCTTCTCTACTGTTGTAGCACTCTATATGTCTCATCCGATGTCTATGTATTTACCATATATCCTATGTTTTTCATGTATGGAACCTGTACTGAATACAGAACAATACTTTTCACCTCGGTACACATGACAATAAATCTAAATCTAAAGAACACGCACATGCATAAAATACAGACATTAAGTGCTAAAGTAATGAGGTCCTGGGAAGGAATTAGGAGTGCGGATGTGGAGGCGTGCTGCTTGATTTCAGCAGAAGGTGGATACAAGCAGAAGAAAAACAGTGCAGATATATATACCTTCATTTCATAAGAAAGACAAAAAGATGCAATTGAAACAAGAGAGTACAAGAAGGTGAACAGAAAGTCTGAGGTGACACAGGAGCCATTTGCTGGATTCAGTATAAGTGTTAAGAGATGGTGGCATGGTACAGTCAAGATTTTCTTTAAAGGGATACAATTACTTGGCATGAAGCGAGATATAAAGCTCTGAGCTGGGAACAGTGCAGACTTCGACATACAGAGCACAGCGGTGGGATCATCAGTAGTATGAATTTAAGTTCTTAAGAAGTCATTGAGCAATGAGTACGAGAGAGATAATGTCACTCATTATTTTTCAGTCAATGTTTGATTGTTTAAACTGAGTATTATGTGTTCCCACATTCAATTGACTCCCTCTGTTGCTGAAGCGCTTTCTAATGCAACAAAAAAGATAGAGGCTGCATTGGTAACACCGGATACCAAGAATGCATCATGCCACTGAGGTCATCTACGTGAGCAGAGAAGCTTTAGATGAAGTTGCATTCTGGACTGGCAGCAAGCAACTGCATTCATTTGGGCAAAGATTGGCAAAGAATAAGGTGTGCCAAGAAACAGCAAATGCCGACCTTGAAATGTTTCTCTCACGTTGCTCACAGCAGTGAAAGAGATGAATCCTTGGGGAATTTGGAAGGGTTGCCAAACATATACTTCCAGCCAGCACTAAGTGTTGATATGTCATCAGTGAATCTCTGAAACTAGATGGGCCAGCAGCAGTGCTGTTACTAAGTTTATTTAGCATATTAACAGTAATGCTTTAAGAAGCACTTCAACCAACATGATATAACAATGTGCCAATACAGGAATTGTGAGACATTTACATTTGATCACTTCAATAGCTCCCAGCTCTCAACAAAACAGATTAATATGGCGGCATAATGGTTAGCACTGGGACGACGGCACGGAGGACCCGGGTTCGAATCCCGGCCCTGGGTCACTGTCTGTGTGGAGTTTGCACATTCTCCCCGTGTCTGCGTGGGTTTCACCCCCACAACCCAAAGATGTGTTGGTTAAGTGGACTAGCCACACTAAATTGCCCCTTAATTGGAAAACAAATAATTGGGTATTCTAAATTTATTTTTAAAAACAGACTAAGTTATGATGGGCAAGATCTAAAATCTAATTGTGTTACAAGATTTTTTTTAAACTGAATTTAACTGAGCTGAGGGTCATCATCTTATCCATCTCATGTTACAGACTTAACAACACTCAAGGTGTGTGACAGTGTCTTCCTACCTACCAACACTTGAATTCTCGAATGAATATAACAAAACCTTCTGCTAGAAAATCCCTTACGAACGCCATTTTAATTAAGTCCAACTATAGTTAACTGTTCATTTTGAATAACACAATGCACTTGGTAATGCTCTGTAAAAATAAATTGTAGATTTAACACTTAGACCCTCTCGACTCCAGAAACCTAGGTAGGAACAGTGATGACATTAATTTGTTTCTTCTTTACATTTAGGTCAGCTATATAGAAAAGCAGCAAATAAAGTTCTTGGCAAAAGTGAAAAACTGGAAGCTATCAGTCAAGCCTTACAACAATTGGCGACAATTAATTTACTTACCCACAGTCCATATCCAAATTCGCAAGACATGAACAATATCTAAGCTGAGATATTCAATCTGACATCTCCTCATGACATTCAATGACATAATCTTCATTGAGTGCCCCACTAACAACATCCTGGGAGTTACCATTGACCAGAACCTGAACTGTAGTAGCCATATAAACACTATGCCTACAAGACGAAGTCAGAGGCTGGGAATCCTGTGACGAATAACTAACTTCTTGACTCCCCAAAGCCTGTCCACAGTCTACAAGGCAAAAGTCAGGCATGTAATGGATAAGTGCTGTTACGAACCACGCTGATGTGAATTGCAAGGGCATCCCAAAACGCAGAAGTAGAACACAGGTTCATAGTGGTGTTGTGTGTTCTTTTAGTATTATGTGAGGAACAATGTACAACCGAGTGAGGAACAAACAAACACACACATGCGCCAAGGAGGACTATAATATGCTATGACACTTAAGTACACTGATGACTATAGGGGTGGCAGGGTGGCATAGTGGTTAGCGCTGCTGCCTCACAGTGCCAGAGACCCGGGTTCAATTCCGAACTTGGGTGGAGTTTTCACATTCTCCCCGTGTCTGCGTGGGTTTCCTCCGGGTGCTCCAGTTGCAGGAATAGGGCAAGGGATTGGGTCGAGGTAGGATGGTCTTTCAAAGGGTCTGTGCAGGCACAATGGGCCAAACGGCCTCCTTCTGCATTGGGTTCTATGATTCTGTACACATAATTTTACATTAAACTACCCCTTGGTCCCCAACTTGGTCCAGCAACACCTTATCTTGCAGCCCAAGAGTGGCAACCCGGGAAAGTAAGGCACCTCCAACCTTACGAGGTCCAGTACCTGAAAGTATCTAAAACCATTCCCCTGGGCAGCTCGTATTCATCCTTCAGGTCCTCTAATTTCACAAAGCTGCCCCCTATGAACAGGTCACCAAATCACTCAATCCCTGCCTACCGTTACCCCCTAAACTTCGTTATGCCTTCTCCTTATGTGTCCGAATTGAAATAAACTCCCCCCGAACCACTGCCTTCAGTGCCTCCCATAGCGTGGCAGCGGTGACCTTCCCTGTCATTCAGCTCCATATACCCCCTCCCCGAAAAAAAACAACCCTAACCCCCTCCCCTGCACCAACCACCTGACCACCCCCCCCCACTATGCTCCCATTAACGAGCCCACCCAGCTAGCATGGCAGCATCCGCCCAAGGCCTCGAAGCCTCCGACCTCCCCATGATACCCATCCACACTCCCTCAAGAAACTGAAAAAGCACCCTTGATGCTCTCCCAGCACCCCACCACCAAATCCAACAAAAACATTTGAAATGAGCCACATCTCTCCAAAAACGACCAAAAGAAAACAACTCCTCAAAAGTTCAATGACCTCCTTATCCTGCCAGTCCACTGTCCCTCAAAAACTCCCATCGCCTCCTCTTGCGTACCAAAATAGTGCCCTCAATTCTGGAAAGTCACCCAGAGACAGGCCGGGTGCAGCACTCCAAATCTCACCCCCTTCTTCAAGAGGGCAGCCTTGACCCGGTTAAAACTAGAACTCCTCTTTGCCAGTTCTGCACCCAGATCTTGTATTCCCACAGCTCGTTCCCTTCCCAGGTGCACTTCCTCATTTGCCTTGCCCACCGAAGAATCTTCTCTTTGTCCAAGAAGCGGTGCAAATACGTACATCACCCTGAGCCGCTCCCCCGCCTGTGGCCTCTTCATCGGCACCCTGTGCGCTCGGTCAACCTCCAGAGGACAGTCAAAGCACCCCCCCCAAATCAGCTTTTCCAGCATTTTGACCACATACAAGCCAACCTCTGCTCCTTCGATGCCTTCGGACATCCCCACGACCGCAAATCTGGCCTTCTGGAATGGTTCTCCAGATCTTCCACTTCTTCTTCAGCCTCTTTTGGGCCTCCCACCAACCCTCACCTTGGCCACCAACGAGGCGAGCAGCTCCTTGTGCTCCCTCACGCCTCCGGCTCTTTCTGGATCGCCTGGCCCTGGGACTCCAGCCTCTGCTCCACTCGGTCTATCCCTGCTTAGAGCAGCTCTGCCACCTTGGCTAGGACCTTCAGGGCTTCCCTTCTCTGTTGGCTGAACTTCTCATTTAAGAAGTCCACCAGCTGCTCCGTTGACCACTGGGCAGGCAGAGCAGGCCCTCTGCCCTCCACCATCTTAACCTGTGGCGCACAAAGACTTTCCTACTCCAACAGTTTCCTTCTTCGCGACCCACTCCTCGTTTGTGGATCCATCCACCAGGCACACCACACTTCCTGGCACTCCTACACCTTTCCATCCAAATGTTCTCCTCTCAGATGGGGAAAGGACCAAAAAATTAAACCTTGAGCGGGAGCTACCAAATGGGCGACCGCTCACTCCATGGCCGCCACCAGAAGTTAACAACATCCAATTTTAAGTAACTTCCAGTTAAATCCAGCAAACGATTACCAGATCAAGATTAAGATGGCCACGTCTGAGAAATAGTTCAGAACTAGGGGGGAAAATGCTGTTTCTTTAAGGAGACTATATCTGCAACTTGATACAGTTCAGATATTAGCGGTCTCTATCTTTCCTTATAGTTAGAGTTCAACAGATACATAATTTATTTCCCTTTGATGTTATTCACCTGCGTGTTGACTTTTGGCATGTACGTGTTTAGTTCATTATCTCTCCACTTTACTGCCTCTACTGCCCCATCTAAGCACATATGTAAAATGCTTCTTTTCCGCTGATTGGTAAATTTGCATCTGATCAAGAAAAATGCTTATTGTCACAAGTAGGCTTCAAATGAAGTTACTGTGAAAAGCCCCTCGTCGCCACATTCCAGCGCCTGTCACGGGAATTGAACCGTGCTGCTGGCCTGCCTTGGTCTGCTTTAAAAGCCAGCTCTTTAGCCCTGTGCTAAACCAGCCCCAGGCGGTTCCCCTCTGAGCCACTCACCACCCTGATTTGAAAATGTATCACTATTCCTTCACTGTCGCTGGGTCAAAATCCTGGAACTCCCTCTCTGACAGCACTGTGGGTGTACCTACACCACATGGGCTGCAGCAGTTCAAGAAGGCAGCTCACCGTCCCCTTCGCAAGGGCAATTAGAGATGGGCAATAAATACTGACCTCACCAATGATGCCCATATTCCTTGACTAAAATAAATACAAAGTAGCTCCCACAAACTGTTGGATGCAAGAGGCACATGGTGGATCTAATAGGTTGCAAAATTGCTTTCACACACATATTCATGTTACTAAATTTTGTGCAATAGAAGGGGCCTGGGTGCTTGCACGATTTCCAAATTGCAGATAGCGCATTTAAAACATGCTTGAATTTTTCAATATCAAGGCAGCATACCAATTTCTTGTTCTTGAAATCACTAATATAAAATTGTAACCCTGACCACTTCTGGTAAAACTCCAGGTACAATTAACAAGCAAACTTCTAACATGAAGTTCAAAAACATACAAGCAAGTTTTACCTTGTTTGCACCATGCCAGATGTCATTAATTAAGGCTGTGACATGTTTGAAAGAGCTAGAGATGTCTCAGATGAATTTCATGCCTGTTATAGCATTAAAATCAAGTTAATGGTCCAACTGGCACTCTGTTCTGCCTTCTGCAATTACAACTTCGCTTGATTCAAGCTTGTTTTACCAGAAGGAGAGACAAGAATAATTTGCAACAGTAAGTATGACTGTTCCAGCCAGCTTTAATTCTCAGTGAGATTCCGAAAGTCCAGTGATAAAACATTGAGTATATTCTATCTAATGATCATAATTGCTAAGCAATCACCATATTAAATATGGAAGGGGTTGCTGATACTGGAGTATCCCACCCTATTCATACTGGGGCAGATTTAACAATGCCAGAAATACAGTATAAATGCAGTTATTTCTAAGTTACAAATCAAAACTGCCAATACACCATCTACAATGTCTGGCAAGGTGGATATAAAAGCTACGAGCCAACCACTCAGCTTTATGTGACACTGTAGAGTTTGCTCCAGGATTCGAACAGAATAGAACCTATAATACAAGACATATATTACTTGTGTAGCTCCTTCTATTGTAACACGAAAACGTGTGCAGCAAAGCAGGAAGATTAGCACATTTCTGCATGCACACAGAATTCGCAAGTGAACAAGGTAAATTTATTCAATACACATTAACATCGGTAGCACTAATGAGACAGCCAAACAAATTCCTACTCTGCTTTAATATTTTAACATTTTGAATGCCTATGTGCAGCATGAGGGAGCTCACCACAAAGCTGTACAAAGACAGGAAAGCAAGCTAGAGTTTGATTTACATTGACTGCAGCCAATTGCCAGGAAATAATTAAGCTGAACTGTAACATCATTGGTTAGGTGTCTGTCCAGAGAATAAATTGATGACCAGGCCAATATTTTGACATTTATGTTTTATTCCAAAAATACGGTGGCATTCTGCAGAATACCCAAATACGACCAAGGTTGAGGCATGGCAATCATTATTCACGACAGATTTCAAACAAAATGAGAATCAACACAGCGCCAGTTACTCACCTGCTTAGGTCGCCTCAAGGTTACAATTCAATTATAAAGTCGCTTAAAAAAAATGATTCTGTTCTAACAGTAAAACAACTTTTCAAACCAGAAATACTAGAATTGGAATTGCAACACGAGCAACAGGCATTCAAATATCTGGTTAGACCAATTTTTTTTAAATGTTAATTCTTTTTCAATGATCGAATTTACATAAGCCCTTTTCTTTCTTCAACACAAAAAGATCTGCAATAGTCATGTTCTTCCACACCCGAGACCACAGAGGAAACTTTGAACATAAACTCTAGAGACAGGCACCAAACTGCATCATGTGAGTACATGCCATGTTGCGCTGTATCAATAACCAAAATGAGTTTTCCATAGTTAGGATGCTCCATCAACAGAAAAGTTGTCAAGTGGCAGCTGAAAAGAGCAGTGAAATGGCCATGATCCTAACTCTGCAAAATCTTAATGAGTTACTCATTAAGGTACAACAAAGTCTGACAAGGCCATTTTAGGGTTACAGTGACAATTGTACTCTTTTCTGCTCGACTCCTAGCTTCAAACAACAGAGAAATATGGGCCTGCTGGAGTACAAGACTGAGGTTTAACTCTTACAGTTCAACTTCTGCCTGCAGCAAAGCCTCAGCATCTTGCTAAATTGCCCTCTCTTTGAAAACTGACCTGTTGGTCTAAACTATCTCCAAAGTCTGCTTGTGCACTTGGACATTCCGCCAGAAACCAAGTGCAGGGATATTCTGCATCTCTAGCAAATAAAACAAATAAGCTGCAGTCACATATGGCATATCAAGACATGAGGAATAAAAAAGTTTCCCCAACGTTATCATGTAATCCTCTATGGTGTTATCGTGAGTCTGCCTTATTTATTGACACATGGTGGATGTGCTTATAGCAATGCAACAGAGCTATCACTCCACAACCTCCTTTGTTAAGCATAAACTAACCATCCTCCAAGTCATGTTTCTCTGCATCCAAAATGAAACTATTTTTCAGTTTCTACACATTAGTACCAAAAGATCCCCAAGCACGTACCATAACACACATTATGGCATTCATGTTACATGTTGAAATCTACATGAGATATTGTCATAATCCAAAAATGACACGAGAATACAAGGTTTAACAAAGCAAGATCAAAATTTAGTACTGTGGTCTAAGGGTTCTGATTTTTTAGGCAGCAATCTTAAATCTTATCAGATGATTCTCTATGTACTAATAATGAAACGGCTACCGGGTTAATCCCGCTGATCAAATATATTATATGACACAACATAAATAGGAGATAACCGTGAGGCTCACAAGAGCCTCTAATATCAGAGAAAACTTAAGAGAAAAACTTAAGGGAGGGAAGGCCAACAAATTTCCAATTCACAATGGCCTACATTCAAGTGAGGTAGCTGCATAGATGGTGGGTGGACTGGTTATGATTTTCCAAAGTTCCTTAGAACAATCCCAGCAGATTGGAAGTTTATAAATGTGACAATGTTACTCAAGAAAGGAAGGAGAGAAACAGGGAACAACAGGGTGGTAGGTGATTTTTAGAAGGCACTTGATAAGGTGTTACACAAAAAGGTAAAAGGCTCATAGAGTAGGGGGTAATCTAACATCATAGATAGGGGATTGGTTAACCGACAGGAAGTCTCATAAGCCAGATAAATGGGGCATTTTTAAGTTGGCAAGCTGCAACAAGTGGAGTGTCACAAGGATTAGTGTTGGGGCCTCAAATATTTACAATCTACATGAATGACAGACGAACAGACAGACGGTGATGGACCAGATTTGCTGATGATACAAAGCTAATTGGGAATGTAAGCCATGAGGAGGACAAGACAAAGAAGCTACAAAGCAACATGATTTTTAAAAATTCATTTATAGGATGCGGGCATCGCTACTTAGGCCAACATTTACTGCCTATCCCCAGTTGCCCTTGAAAGGTGGTGGTGAACAGGTTAACTGAGTGGGTAGAAAGGTGGGAGTATAATGAAGCAAATGAGATTAGGCACTTTGGCAATAATAGAAAAATAGACTATTTTTAAAAGGCACAAAACTTGTAAATGTTGATATTCAGAGAGATGTGGGTGTCCCCACACAAGAAACATAAAGTTAGCATGCAGGTACAACAAGCAATTGCGAAGGCAAATGGCATGTTGGTGTTTATTGCAAGAGGTTTGGAGTACAAGAACAAGGAGTTCGCGATAATTACAAAGGGTTTTTGTGAGACAAAACCACGAGTACTGTATGCAGTTTTAATCTCCATAGGACAACTTGCCTGGGAGACGGCGGTACAGCGAACATTCACAAGATTGGTTCTTGGGATGAGAGAGTTGACCAATGATGAGAGACTGCCCTTCCGAAGCTCCAGCTCTACCACTGGGCAGCTGCTGCAGAAAGGGTACAAGGATGGGTCAAGGAACCACGAGCAGAGTGGGTCAGAATGGAAGAGAGTTCCTGCACAGGGACATCGCTGCGAGTGCTGGCCACAACCCCACTCCCATTCCCTCCAGCCAGATACTCAAAGCCCAATGGTAGTGGACACACTTTTAACATGGAACCAAATGCAACAGTACTTTGGACTGACCGAGATGTTCACCATGGCCCCCATCTGCAAAAACCACATGTCCACCCCCGCAATAATGGATGGCACCTTTAAACGGAGGAGACAGGACAAGTGGACATTGACGGATAGGGTCATGTACACGGATGGCAGAGCAGGGAACCTGGGGGAACTCACGGATAAGTTCCAACTCCTGAAAGGGAACGAACTAACGTACATACAGATCAAAAACGTCCGCCACAAGGAAACAACGGCATTCCCCAAATACCAGGACACTCGTTATTAAACAGACTACTGAACATGGGGGAACTAGAGGCGGGGGACTGTGCAGGCATGCATGGACGTCTATTAGAGGAGGTACGCTCAACCCTAGAAGAGACAAGAAAGAAATGGGAGGAAGAACTAGGCAGGGAAATCAGAGGACGCTCACAGGGCAAACTTCATCTCCGTGTGCATAGGGCGGAGCCCAATGCAGCTAAAGGTGGTTATAGGGCAGGCCTAACTAGAACTAGAATGAGCGGATTCTTCCCTGAGGTGGAGGGCAAGAGTGAACGGTGCCCGGGAGGCCAGGCATACCACACCCACATGTTCTGGTCATGCCCCAGACTAGTCATGTACTGGACGTCCTTCTTTGAGGCCATGCCCAAACGTGGTGGTCTTTAGGGTCCAGCCAGAGCTCTTCAAGGGGACAACAAATCTTAGTGGGCATGATGGAAACAGTTGGCAACTGTTGCTTCCATCACCATCATCCACACCTTTTTCATTATAAACATGACATCTAGTGCAGTTAGATTGAACTCTACTTCTCATCGATGGCCTTGATAATCTGAAAGACCCGCTGTGTTTTCAGGTTCCTGATCACCCCAATCCATTGGCTGGAGCTTTGTCATTGTGTTGGGGGACATTAATGTCAATCTGACACTGTTAAGCTAGTAAATGTCAAGGTGCACTGGGCAGTTGTCCATAATGATAATGATTTTTTTTCATTAATATGTTTTGCTCACCTTCCTGATTAACACCTCAAAAAAACGCTGAAGGTCATTCAGGCGATTTGATTCACCTCGTATTGCACAGGTAGTGTCTTGACATTTGCAAAGCAACCTGGCTTTGTGAACATCGCTTCACAAGCGGCAACATTTTGGTTCCATCCATATTTGCGCAGACCATATCAGTGACCTATCTTGCTCTACTTTTAACCATTACATGTTTCACCTTTAAACATCAAAGAGCTGTAGAACAGTTCAGTTAGATCTTCATTAAGAATGTCTTCTGGTGCATACTCAGTCAAGACATCAGCCAATATTTTGGAGCCAACAACTGTCATTGCTGCTGTAACCACTGAATCTTTACCACTTACGATGCAGAAAACAATGCTATTGCTGGTCTTGAATCGGTCCAGCCATTCATTACTGTAGTTGAACTCCATGTAGCTTCTTTGGCAGGGTGACTCCCCTTTCCTGCAGAATTGGACCGGAAATGAGCATATTCACTGTTCAGGCTGCCATGAGCCCATTTGCAGAGCTACAACGTTGGGATAGGCAGACATCTTATCCTCATTACTGCTGGAGAGATTGTGTGTTTGCCGAACTCTATCAAGATGTTCACCTTATGTTTCATAATGGTGGACAGCCTGATGGTAGAATCTCCTGCTCCTTTACAATATCCATTTTTCACCACTGTTTTCCATTCGCTGTGACCAGTTCACACACTCGCCGGTCAACAGTACTTTTAAACTCACAGGTTTAGCCACACTCGCAGGTTTTGTACATCCTTTCACTGGGAGATCCCGATGCCAGAAGATTGCTTGCCAGTGCTCCACGATTTCCCGCTCTTGTACAGTCTAACTCTGCACTGATTGATCAGCATGGTCACATGACAAGCTCAGACAATTTAGGCTAATCAGAGTTACCAGTGCAGAATTTTGGCTCATCACAGGTACCGTTCAATGGGATTTGCTATTTTGCCATCGGGAATGGTTGACAACGTCCACGTAGTCGGAATTTTGAGTCCTTTGAATCATCGCGATTTCACAATAGAACCTTTGAAATAGAAGATCTCGAGACATGCTTTGCAAGGGAGGAAAAACATTAGAAAAGGTGAACAGAATGGTCTAAAGGATGAGTCTTGGAAGTTTTTTTTTTTAAAAGGCGGGCTAAGTGGCGACAATGTGCAAGAGTCAGAAGAATGGAACTGAAGCCATTTACAGCGTCTGGAGAGACAGTTACACCCAAATTATTTTGGCACTCTCAAGTCAATAGGATCTGTCCACAATAGTTTACTGAACACCCTTGAAGACCCAAGACTCCCCTTTCTCCTCTTATGTTGAAAACTCAAATAATTTAACTTAGAATCTATCTCAAATAGCAGAAGATGCACAGCAAATATAGCTGACATTGTTTCTGTTAGAAGCATGGAAGCAGATATTGAAAACTTCCACAGGTAGAGAGAGCACATTTACAGTAAGCCAAGTCTGAAACCACAGGTGACAATTTTTTCTTTGAATGGTTGAGGTGTTCCATTTGAGAGACGTATAGCCAGAGGTTTTCTCACCTGCACAATCTCAAAACCAACATCGGGCAGTAGCCAGCAGAGTCAATTATTGGACAAAATAATTAGCTATTAATCTTTAAAAGAGTAGTTAACATTTTTGTATGGATACAGGAGGAGAGGAACAAAACAGAAAAACACAAGAGATTAATCAGCAATACAGAAGTAAGTGTTCATGCAAGAGATTTGTCAATGAATGAACTTCTCAGCTTGTGCTTCAGACTTGATAACTGGTCTGGGCCTGAGCCTGTGATACACTCCACCACATTACAGAATCAAAGTAGCCATGGTATATATTGACACAAAGACCTTGGATGCTGGAAAAAACAAATGCTGCCACTATCGAACAAAAAGATGCAGAATATGACCCAATGAGTGATCCAATGTTGGTTTAATTCCAAAATCTAATATGGCGTCTTCTGAATAAACTTGGAAAATTACCATCTGCAAAACTTGTTATTTTGCTTGGTATTGTGAATGCTCACTCCTGTTGTCCAGCCATTGCCTGCTTAAGAGTCATCTTCATTATGTCACTATTTCTCACTGTACCCACTGTAAATTGTATGATCTATGAAAAGGCTGAGACACGTTTCACAGTCTCCAAAGTTAAGCATGGAGAAAGGTAACAGATAAAGAAAGGTAATAGCAACTAGAAAGATCCTGCAATGAACCATTTTAAGCCTTGGGTAAGTATAGACTGAGGAAGGTTGGTGCAACTAGAATACTCCTGACAAAAAAAAGGAATTGCAGTTACACTGATACCAGAGGTTGAGGTCATTTTGAGGTCTATATACTATATACTGGCAAGACTGATCTTTGGGAAATATGAACTAGACTTAAAAGAATATTATCTATAGCAGAGCAACGGAGACACATTAGTACCGTACAAATAACTCTTCAGGTAAATTGAGAATTCCTCTGTAGCTGCAGTAATTATCCACCTCGCACCCAAGTGCCAGCTTGGCTCAATTGGTAGCATCCTTTCTCGAGTCAGAAGTTAGTGTGCTCAAGCACTATACCAGAACACGAGAACCTTACCTCTGATGTTTCTTCATGCAGTATTGAGGAAATGTCATTTTTAGAAGGAAGCGGAAACCAATATAGGTGGCTCAGTTGAATATAATAGACAAAATGGAATAATTCAAAGAACTTTTCCCAGTATCCTGACCAAAATTCCCCTTCGAAATATCACAAATACAGAATACGTCATTTATTTCAGTTGCTGTTTGCCAGGCCTCATTTGTATTCAAATCAGTTTACAACATTTTGGCTATGTAACAGTGACTATTCTTCAAAAGGTAATTCATTCCGTACTTGAGGCCGTGAGATTGCAATGATGCAATGTATAAATTCCACTGAAAGAGGTAACAGTAAAAGGGTTTGCATTATACGATGCTTGGTTGCAATTTTCAGTAAGGAATCCTTATACACATTGCTGAACAAAAGGCACTTTGAAAGAAGAGAAGTGCATTGAGGAACATATAGGAGTTCATCTCGTACCTTTCATAGGCAATTAAGAGTAGTCACTGAAACTATTCTATACGATAATAGGTCAGCCAATGTGCACACAGCACTGTTCCCCAAACAGATAATGACAGTTTGGTAGAATTGGAGCAATAATTGTTCAATTCTACCTGTAATCGTAAAATAATACTTTGCGTTTATACAATGCCTTTAGCATAGTAAAACACCCAAGGCGCTTCAGAGGAGCATTATCAAGCAAACTTCAGCATTGAGGCCTGTAAGGAGGCATCATGGAGGTCGGTTCTATGGGGGGTCTTAAAGGATGAGAGGGTGACATTTAGGAACGAAATTCCAGAGCTACGGGTCTCAGCAGCTGAAAACATGGCTGCCAATAGAGCAGTGAATAATCATGCATGCACAGTTGGCCAGAATTCAAGAGTCACAAAGCTGGAGGTAGCTGCAGAGATAGGGAACGGCAAGGCCAGGACCTGATCTGAAAACATGAACTTTAAAAACCAAGGTTTGCTGATGGACAAGTATGACATGCAGTGCAGCAGAGCTTTGAATGGGGTGAATTTTATGCAAGGTGGGAGATGGAGGATGGGAGGAGAGAATTGGAATAGTCAAGTCTGAAGAAACAAAAGATTAGATTTATTTTAGATAAGCATCAGAAGGTGCTCAACACATTTAGGATGAAGCACTTTACATTTTACTTTTATAATAATAATCACTTGTCACAAATAGGCTTCAGTGAAGTTACTGTGAAAAGCCCCTAGTTGCACCATTCCGGCGCCTGTTCGGGGAGGCCGGTACAGGAATTGAACCCGCGCTGCTGGACTTGTTCTGCATTACAAGCCAGCTCTTTAGCCCACTGTGCTAAATCAGCCCCCTGGGGAATCACCTCCTCTCAGTCAATCCCAAAGAGTGTGCCTGCGATCATGAGCTTGTCTATAGACAATGGGAAGGATAAACATACACTTTACTGTTGGGTGACAGTGTCAATTTGTCACCTTAGAACAGTGAAGTGCTAATGCAGATCAAATTGACTGATAAACATAAATATTTGGAGATTTAGCCACAAAACAACTGACAAGAAGTGCATGACAAGGTATGTATGTCCTCGAGTCCTTGAAGTGCTGTTGGCTCAAAGTTTGTGCCCATCTTTTATGCAACAGTATTTTTGAGCCTCGTCAATCAGATTTTCACCCTTCTACAGCTATGAACAGACCCAAATAAAAGTTACACTTCCTAATCTCCATTTTTATGTGGTACTCGACAGGGACAACATTCAAAGGCACAACCATCAGGTTCTAAAGTACGCTCATAACACTTTCATCTTACACAGCCTCCGTAAGGTCAGTTTGATTAGCCCTGAATCAGTAACATGTTTCTCCAATCAAACTTGAAGAACACCGAAGCCTCAAATGTAAAATTCTCATATTGAAACCCCTTCATGGACTGGTCCCCCTGTCTGTCGCCTCTAGTCATACAACTCTCCAAAAACTCTGCATTCCTCTAACTTTTGCTGTAAGTGCATCCGCCCACTCTACTGGTCCACCAATGATGTATGTGCCATCAGCCATTTGGAGTTCTAATCTCGGAAATAGCCAGCCTAAACTTCTCTTTCCTCTTTTAGGAGCTTGCAGAAAACCTACCTCTTTCACCACACTTTTCGCCACCAGCCAAGGGAAACATGCTTCCTGCACCTACCCTGTCAAGTCCTATAGGAATTCTGTGTGCCTGAATGAGATCACATCTCATTTTCCCTCTGTGGCAAGTATACCTTACCTTAGAAAAGGAGACCAAAACTGCACTAAATACACCCATCGCTCTACGTAACTGTAGTGAGACATCTTTATTCCTATACTCAAATCCTCTTGTAATAAAGACCAACATATCATTTGCCTTCCTAATTGCTTGCTGTACCTGTACGTTTGAGAAATCGGTCTAAAGTGGATAACCTCACATTTCTCCACATTGTATTCCAGATTCTGCATTGTAAGCCTCAACTTAGACTTGACCCGAACTTCTTTGCAGAACATGCCAACACTGATATTAGCAATTGTGTCTGGTGAGTCAATTAAAAATGTAATTTTCGATTTATATAGAAGCAAAAAGTGTCAAACATGCAGCAGCCATTTAATAGTATCTGCTCAGCCAGGTGGTCACTTGACGATCAAGAAGAATATTTTACTAGTACACCATTAATTGGAAAAGTACAAAAATTTTACACAAATTCTGCAGAGAACTCATTCATTCAATTTCAAGATTCTCATTAACTGTAAGTGACAGCAGTAAGAATCGGACAGAAGCTTGTATACAGAAGGGATGGGTTCGAGTGATGGGGGGGGGGGGGGGGGTCAATGGACTCATCAGCATTCACCCAACCAACTCAAAAGTAACAACATAATTTTGAATTCTTATATTGTTGCTTAAATAACAGTTCTCGTCACACACACACACACACACACACACGCACGCACACACACACACACACAAAGTGTTTAGGGGCAAGAAAATCAATGAAGACCAAAATCTATGTAGCAAGTGGTAGTGCTTTTGAATGAGAATTCCAGTGGCTGAAAAAATGGCTGAAAAAAAATTGGCCTCCAATACTGAAACAGAATAAAAAGGCTGAGGTCAAATATAAATCCAAAGTCACAAAAACCTAAAATATAGCTAAAGACGTTCTCTCAAATTCGACGGGATAAAGGTATGAAAAGATTTGAAAAAGCATCAGGATCCCAGGTTATGGGGCAAGGAGAGCTAATGGAGCAGAGTGAAAGCACTGAGGTGGGTGTGTTGCCAGCATGCAAATCAGAGAAATCCACACAAGGGTCCAAATGGGAGGAAGCAATGCAAAATGTGAAACTCTCAGGAGGAAAGGTAACACGTCTTACTCCATGTAGAGATAGCTAAAATAATCTCCACAAAACCCTCCTTTTTTGTTGTTGAGATTGGCAATCATTCTTACTAAAGATCGAGAAATTACTCAATTATTACTATCTCCATACATTTTGATAATTTTTGAAATTATGGTATACAAGAATGGTTCCCGTACGAAAGATGGGAAACAAAAAGAATCAAGGCTCACGGTTCATGTGGCCTATTAGCTTGAAAATAAAGTGTCATTTCATAATTTAAAAAAAGACAACATTCTGGTTTCACAAAGCAGCCAACAAATGATGCACTCAATGTAACTTAAACCGTGATACAAACCTTCGAAACAGTTCTGTTCAGCTAAGATACATACATACAAGCAATAATATGAGTGAATGCATAAATCGCTATTATTCTACTTCCCAACAGCCCTTCAGTCATGCAGTATTGAAAAAAATGTTGATTACACATTAAAAGACTTGAGTCATCTATAACATCTATATATTAACAGCAGAGTATTTGCAAGGCCTTCTTACTGAATGTACTGAATGTAGTATTCTCCCATATAGTTAAGTTTACTGCAGAGAATAACTATAATAGCACAGCAGCCAAATGCAAATTCACATGGTATAAAAGCAAGCCTGTACCTGCAGCATGAGTGGACATGACTACAGAAATATTTCTGAGGCTTCAGCAGAGACCAGCCACAATCCCTTTCCCTCCCTCAAATTATCTCCTTTAATTTACTTGAGGGAAAAAAAAATCACTGGGAGTAAGATGAACTCAAATATCTGTAGCATCTAACCGCTAAGAGAAAAACACACTTTCACCAAAAATTGTCCTACCAACATTTATTTTTAGGATTCAGTCGTTAAACTGAAAAGAAAATACATGCAAGTCACAAAATTCTTTGATAATCCATGTTATCTACAAATGCAATGCATAATCCAGCACTTCCAATTTCATTTGAATTGTCTTACCTACAGGAACAGAATATTCAACAAAGGCAGCTTCATTTCAGAAAGATATACTGATAGTGCAATATTTGCACAAAACGTCCAGATCAAATTTTTGCATTGTTGTAGTTGCAACACAGAACACTGTCAGACAGTCATGTTCAATTTATTTCACTTTCGGATGCTAAAATGTCCAGTGCATCTATGGCTGATTCTACAGTTAGCCATTTCCTCTCCTAGATATACTGCTCAATACAACTCAGTCGGTAAAAATGCCCCATTACTCTCGAGACACGTCTGACAATTTTAATATCTTCATAGAAGATCCCCTTTACTCATTATATTGTATACAAAGTAACATGATAAGAAGATATCACGACACTCCTCCACAGATGTGACCTTGATTATTTCAAAGAACTAGTCAGAATGTTCTTCCCACACACTCACTCCACATATACCGTGAAATAATCGAAGAACACAACAGCAGTGCTCTTTAGTTTATTCTCAATGGGTGTGCCACCCACGTATTTCCAGAAATCAGCCAGGATGATGCATTTTCACACATATCCATCAAACTTTTAATTTTTTAAACTTGTGTATGTAATGCCCCCACCTGACTCTGGGGCAAATAATCAGTATCATACATTGTAGCTAACGAAATTTGTGGCAGAGAATTGCGTTTTCCCGGTACTGCCATTCTTGTCCCAATAGTATGCTGTCAATGACTAATGCAAATAACTTACTGCAATTCTTATATCAAATGCATTGTGACTATTCACAAATCGTTTGCTCAATCTGTCCAAATCCTCCTCAAAATAACAGCAATGTAATTTTTAAGAGTCACAATCGCCGGTTTTAAATGATTAAATGCTGTGGACTCATTTTGAAACATCGTTGCTCCATTCGCCAAAAGGCAAATCCGAGACCGATGCAATATTACGCATTCGCATTACCTTCATATTCATCTCACCTCCAAAATGTATTATTAATACCCATTTACGGTAAACGCAATTAGGATTGCATGGATCAATGAGCATTTCTCAATGGAAGTCATCCCATAATACTCCAAAAGCTAGAACGGGGGGTGGGGGGGGGCACCGATCATCTCATATGATTCATTCTCACCGCTGCGCCATTTTTATGCTAACTGCAGAGCGTTCAGCACCTGTGGTGAGAACAGCTAACTATAAACTCGAATGCCGTTTTTGATAGATACGAAGCCACACATTGACTTCGGTCAGACAAGACCCGCGATGAGAGGGGTTTTTTTAAAAATCCATCACTCATCTCTCTCAGTATCTTTGCACTTGTTCCAGCTGCAGGAGGACACGAACGCCCAACGCTCCTCCTAGCCAATCTTGCATTACCTTGATCCCCATTTACTCGATGGAGAGGACCCTCCTCCACCAATTTAGACCCAGGGACATTTCCACCAACATTTCCGCACCCCCCAGAAGCACACATTTTGTTTTAATTCCCCTTTCACCCTCCTCCGCAAACACACACACACAATACCTCCATACTTGTCCCAGCTGCAGGATGTGAATGACCGACTGCCAGATCCACACCGAGGTCCTGCAGCAGCGGTTGTAGCCGGTGCCGCCGGGCCGCCTGCTGCTCAGTCCCTCCACTCCCCCGAGCCCCCCGCCGGCGTAATCCTGCATGAACCACCTGAAGCTGAGGATCTGCACCAGGACGGACGGCACCAGCACGAAGAAGAGCGTCAAGCCGAACCACCAGTAGTCCTGCTTCAGGTAATAGTCGGCCGCCAGCCAGAGGTCGGTGCCCACGTCCGAGAAGAAGACGAGCAGCGCGATAACGATCCAGAGACAGTCCAGGACGGGATGGTCGCCCCCTTTCAGGTTACACAGCGATCTCCTCAGGCAGGCGCTCCGGCAGCCCCAGTAACACGATGAGGTGTTGCAGCAGTGGCAGATGTGGAAAGAGCTGCTGGCCTCCGGCCCCCCGTCCAGCTGCTGCTCGTCGCCCCCCTCGGTCACCGATTCGTCCAGGTTGTGCAGCTGGGCGAAACCGGTAACCCCCACACCGTCGGATTTCGCGGCCATCTTGGCGGGTGCCTGGCGCTCTCAGCTTCCGGGGTTACCCGGCCGAGCGGAAATGGGGGGGGGGGGAGGGGGCGGCTGATCTCACTTCCTGGATACCGCAGGGAGGGGGCGGGGCCGGGGGCGGGGCTGCCGGTGAAGGAGACTCAGACCCCCCCGGGGGGGTGGGGCAGGTCGGGTCATCAGCCACAACAAGTTCAGGGACTTCACTGTTACCCAGTCACCCTATTCGCACCTGTAACCTGCCCGCGCGCCCTCGCAGTGGCAGCAAGCCGAGTCCACAGGGCAGCCCCAACTCACCTACCCCAGTACACCTTTACTGTCATCGAGTGCACTGCGTTGAACCCCCAAGGTGTTTTCCCATTCAGAAAAATGGAGACTGCAAAGTTGGAGGGTGCCGCGTTTTGAGAGGTTTTTTTCTTTGCGAAATGCACCCGAGGTCGATTTTTTATTTTAAAAAGGTATATCTCATTCCGTGTTGAACTACACTGACTGTGATTCTTGTGGCATTGATTTGCTTAAACGCCCACCAAGCACTGCGAAGATACAATCGCTTCCCTCATACTTGCGGGACAACGGATTAAAAGCCTTGCACCAGTCGATGGTGACAGAGCCATCTTAAAATACAGTAAGAGATCGTGGGAACTGCGATGGGAGTGTGCGACAAAAGTCATGCAAGACTGACTGCAAAAAGTAACAAGTTGCTGCTTTGCAGACCAGGATTTTCTCACTCGCTGTACTTTCTGACCTTGGCTCCTTGTCTAGCTTGCACACCTTGCAATTTGTTACAAAACAACTTCGATACTTTATTATTAAAAACAGTAAATGCAGGTCTGGCAACATCTGTGGAGAGGGAAATCAGTTAATGTTTCGAGCCTAATATTGTTCTTTATTTGGAAGGAGATTGAATATTTTGATTTAATCACACCTTGATATAATATTTTATTTCAGAGACGTCGCCTCCACAGTGCAGCACTCCCTCAAGTGCTGCACTGGAGTGTCAGCCTTGAATTTTATGTTTTAAGTCTTGGAGCAGGACTTGAACATTTCGATTCAGAGATGAGGCCTGCCAATTGATGTATGAATGACAGTTAATCAGTTAGAGACCTGATCTGGAAGCTTGGGTGGGCATAGTGTAGAACAACCTATGGAAAGGGTGTAGAATAAGAGTATAGAATAGAGTAAAGAGAGTATTGTACAATACATTTTTGAAATTCTTATCCCCTTCTCTAAGGCAGACGTGTATCTCCTTGTGCTATCATACATTGAATCAGGTGGTCAGGTAGTTCAGTTGGCTAGATAGCTGGTTTGTGATGGGGAGCGATGCCAAAAGCGTGGGTTTTGTTCATGAAGGCCCTGCCTTCTCAACCTTGCTCCTCACCTGAAGTGTGGTGACCCTCAGGTTAAAACACCACCAGTCAGCGCTCAAAGCGGAGAACAGCCTACGGTCCTCTGGGACTATGGTGACATTTGTATACATTGCACCATTAGAGTTCTGTCATTTTAAAGAGTTATTTCTCTATTTCTAATTAGCCTTCAAACTTTAATTAATAGATACAACTCAATACAATTGTCACTCAAATTATGATTCAATTAATTAAAACAAAATGCAGATGCTGGAAATATACAGCATGTCAACCAGTATCAGTACAGAGAAAAGACACATTATACGCTTCAGGACTACTTTGTCAACACATCAGGTGTGATCCTTCAGTCAGAGCTACTCCAACATCGGGTTACATTGGATATTTGAACCTGTATTTTCTCTTTCCAGATGCTGACTGGCCTGTGTAGTTCCAGAATTTTTTGTTTTTTCCAAAGTTTCTCCATGGTTCAGCTTGGTGGGACTGCCCTCAGCTGCTTAAAGTCTAGTCTATTTAATCTTAACCAAAGCATTTCAAGCAATGACGTTTTTTACCAACATCACTTTGGGAGTTCCAAAGATTCAATCTTGGCTCTCTCCTATTCCTCAATCATAATGCTTCCCTTGACTGATATTATCTATTACACAGAATCATCTTTCACATATCTGCTGATGACCCAGGCCCATCTATTTCTTGTGCTCTTTACGCTTTTATGGTGTCTTGGAAATCTCCATTTGTGGGCGACATGGTAGCACAGTGGTTAGAATTGTTGCTTCACAGCTCAGGGTCCCAGGTTCAATTCCGGCTTGGGTCACTGTCTGTGCAGTGTCTGCACGTTCTTTCTATGTCTGCGTGGGTTTCCTCCGGGTGCTCCAGTTTTCTCCCACAGTCCAAAGATGTGCAGGTTAGGTGGATTGGCCATGCTAAATTATCCCTTAGTGCCCAAAAAGGTTAGGTGGGGTTACGGGGATAGGATGGAGTAGGGTGCTCTTTCTAAGGGCTGGTGTAGACTCGATGGGCCAAATGGCCTCCTTCTGCAATATATATTCTATGATCTCTGATCCATTTTCTTTTACCCCATCTTGGACTCAACACTCTGGAATTTGCTGCCTGAACTTGTGACCTCTCCAGCTCTCTCTCCCATTAAGACACTCCTTCAAACGTATTTCGTTGACCAAGCTTTTAATTACCTATCCTAATATCTGCTTCTTTGGTTTGATGTCATTTTTTATTTATTCCTCTGTGAAGCACCTCGGTACAGTTTTCTATGCCAAAGATGCTACATAAAAACAATTTGTTGTTTTTTTAACCTGACCTCTTGGATGTTTCTATGCAGTTCTATCGTTGAATGCTCAAACAAAAAAAGAGCTGTAACTTGAACTATTTGTGACAAAGGCACATATCTCCTCTTCTAGCGTCCACTCAACTCATTTATTGCTGAATTTACCTCTGTTCAATGCAGGTTGCCAGCAGTTTCAAAACAATAAATTGTGTCCTCAAATCATTTTTTAAAAATTGCTTGTCACCCCATCAATTAATCTAAAAGACCTAAAATAAAATCATTGAATTCATCCAGGATCAAAGATGCTTTCTGAAACAGAGAGATAAAGGAGATTGATGCTGCAAGAATTGGATCTATGTAAAAGTGAACAGCGCAGGTTTTGTTTTCTCTTTCCGATTTATTCTGTTACATGCACATGAAAAGAGCGAAGGGGCTGAGAAAAGAAAGAGAAAGCTAAACGAGAGACAGATTAGCAGATCAAAACGTGTGAGAGAAGCTGAAAACACCAACCGAAGCCATGTGTAAAAGGCACAGAAGTGAGAAATGAGAACAGGTGGATCACCATGGAAGCTAGCAGTCTGAAGGTTGGTTTTTAAATATAATTTGGCAGTTACATTTCTTTTCATGAATTACAATTGATGAATATATTCATAAATTCTCACTTGGCAGTCAAGGCATTCTGCTAAATTATTGGCTAAATCTTCAGTTCCCAAATATTATCGACATATTTGTGTTTTTTCATTATTAACAAAGAAAACAGAACAATACAGCACAGGAACAGGCCCTTCAGCCCTCCAAGCCTGCGCCGATCATGTGTCCTATCTAGACCAACTGCCTGTATCCTTCTGTACCCCGTCTGTTCATGTGCTTATCCAGATAAGTCTTAAAGGTCGCTAACGTATTGGGAAGATATTGAAAATATAACAGTCGAAGCAAAACTGAAGTTGTGTGATTTAAGGAACATATATCAATTTTTCTGCTAATTATCACTTAGCAAGTAATTTAAATTTTAAATAATCTTGCTTGGTTTCTAAAAACCCAAAGCAAATATTCTCATTGCTAAGAATGAAGCCAACAACAATAAAAGATCTACATTTATATTTCCCCTCAACTCTTCACAATAGTAGATTGTGTTAGCTGAATATAGTGGCACCCCTATTTGCAACCAGAATGGAAATGGTTGGCTACTTCCCTGTCAATCACACGTGCAACTCATCCTGCTATTAGTGACTGGAATTCATCATACATTTATAAATTGTATGTAACTGTTGACCACTCTTTGCATTTTGCTAGGGAAACAATCAATTTATATTGTGTACATATGCATTTGTGATCATCTTGACTTTATTGGTACGCATTGGTGTTGTTTTAGTCATGCGTTCTTCAGCCAGCAGAGACTTTTTTTAAAAATAGACACTGTTTTCTGTAATGTATTAGATTTTGTTTGTTGTAAAATAGACTGTTTGCCAGAAATCACAACAAATTATAATTCAGTGGCTGAAATAGTGGTGTCAATCATGTGACAGTAAGCACTAATACTAACGAAAACTTTAAAACATTGTGAGAATCTCTACTTATTGTCTTAAATGTTCAAAAATAAATTATACGAGTTTGTATTGTTTGCAAGGGAATCGTCTGTAATTTTTAGATAAGAAGAAATACTGGTCCATATGACCTGGCGATGCTTGACCTGGAATCAGTACCATCAGGAAGAGAGTTAAAATACAGAAACCATGTGGCACGTAGATAAGAACAGAGAGGATCTGCGAGTTCAGAATGTTCCAGAAAGAACTGTGCCTATTTTTAAAAAAAGTCTCTGCTGGCTGAAGCAAACTGTGCCATATGGATACGATTGCATAAGCGGACCCCCTGTCCATGTAGAAGATGCTGCCTGCAAAAAATTGGCTAAATCCTTTCAAGAAAGGGACTGGAATTCTGCTTGTAAGAACAAAGGACAAAGAACAATACAGCACAGGAACAGGCCCTCAGCCCTCCAAACCTGTACCGGTCATGATACCAACCTTTGCCAAAACCCTCAACACTTCCTTGTGCCGCATCCCTCTATATCATCCTATCCATGTGTTTGTCAAGATGCCTTTTGTAGACAGTCCAACTAAGGAAGGGGCGGTACTGGACCTGGTATTGGGGAATGAGCCCGGCCAGGTGGTAGAAGTTTCAGTCGGGGAGCATTTCGGTAACAGTGACCACAATTCAGTAAGTTTTAAAGTGCTGGTGGACAAGGATAAGAGTGGTCCTAGGGTGAATGTGCTAAATTGGGGGAAGGCTAATTATAACAATATTAGGCGGGAACTGAAGAACCTAGATTGGGGGTGGATGTTTGAGGGTAAATTCAACGTCTGACATGTGGGAGGCTTTCAAGAGTCAGTTGAAAGGAATTCAGGACCGGCATGTTCCTGTGAGGAAGAAGGATAAATACGGCAATTTTCGGGAACCTTGGATAACGAGAGATATTGTAGGCCTCGTCAAAAAGAAAAAGGAGGCATTTGTCAGGGCTAAAAGGCTGGGAACAGATGAAGCCTGTGTGGAATATAAGGAAAGTAGGAAGGAACTTAAGCAAGGAGTCAGGAGGGCTAGAAGGGGTCACGAAAAGTCATTGGCAAATAGGGTGAAGGAAAATCCCAAGACTTTTTACACGTACATAAAAAGCAAGAGGGTAGCCAGGGAAAGGGTTGGCCCACTGAAGGATAGGCAAGGGAATCTATGTGTGGAGCCAGAGGAAATGGGTGAGGTACTAAATGAATACTTTGCATCAGTATTCACCAAAGAGAAGGAATTGGTAGATGTTGAGTCTGGAGAAGGGTGTGTAGATAGCCTGGGTCACATTGAGATCCAAAAAGACGAGGTGTTGGGCGTCTTGAAAAATATTAAGGTAGATATGTCCCCAGGGCCTGATGGGATCTACTGCAGAATACTGAAGGAGGCTAGAGAGGAGATTGCTGAGGCCTTGACAGAAATCTTTGGATCCTCACTGTCTTCAGGTGATGTCCCGGAGGACTGAAGAATAGCCAATGTTGTTCCTCTGTTTAAGAAGGGTAGCAAGGATAATCCCGGGAACTACAGGCCGGTGAGCCTTACATCAGTGGTAGGGAAATTACTGGAGAGAATTCTTCGAGACAGGATCTACTCCCATTTGGAAGCAAATGGATGTATTAGTGAGAGGCAGCATGGTTTTGTGAAGGGGAGGTCGTGTCTCACTAATTTGATAGAGTTTTTCGAGGAGGTCACAAAGATGATTGATGCAGGTAGGGCAGTGGATGTTGTCTATATGGACTTCAGTAAGGCCTTTGACAAGGTCCCTCATGGTAGACTAGTACAAAAGGTGAAGTCATACGGGATCAGGGGTGAGCTGGCAAGGTGGATACAGAACTGGCTAGGTCATAGAAGGCAGAGAGTAACAGTGGAAGGATGCTTTTCTTTTTCTTTAAATATGTTTTATTGAAAATGTTTTCCCAAACAACAATTTTTCCCCTCTTACAACGCAAACACAACAATAACAATACAGAAATTTTTAACAATATTACACAAGTAACAAAACCCCTTTATCTTTGACCTAAACTAAACTAACCGCCCCCCCCTCCCCCCCCCCCCTTTCCCCCTGGGTTGCTGCTGCTGGTCATCTGTCTTTCCTCTAACGTTCCCCTAGGTAGTCGAGAAATGGCTGCCACCGCCTGGTGAACCCTTGAGCCGATCCTCTCAGGGCAAACTTTATCTGCTCCAGTTTAATGAACCCCGCCATATCATTTACCCAGGCCTCCAGTCCGGGGGGTTTTGCCTCCTTCCACATGAGTAGGATCCTGCGCCGGGCTACTAGGGACGCAAAGGCCACAACGTCGGCCTCTTCCGCCTCCTGCACTCCCGGCTCTTCCGCAACTCCAAATAGAGCTAACCCCCAGCCTGGTTTGACCCGGGCCTTCACCACCCGCGAAATCACTCCCGTCACTCCCTTCCAATATCCTTCCAGTGCCGGGCACGCCCAAAACATATGTGCGTGGTTTGCCGGGCTCCCGCCACACCTCCCACATTTGTCCTCCACTCCAAAGAACCTGCTCAGTCTTGCTCCCGTTATGTGTGCTCTATGTAGCACCTTAAATTGAATCAGGCTAAGCCTGGCGCATGAGGAAGAGGAATTTACCCTGCTTAGGGCATCAGCCCACATACCCTCCTCTATCTCCTCCCCTAGTTCTTCTTCCCACTTTCCTTTTAGTTCGCCCACCAACTCCTCCCCCTCTTCCCTCATCTCTCGGTAAATCTCTGACACCTTGCCCTCTCCGATCCACACCCCTGAAAGCACCCTGTCCTGTATCCCCTGTGTCGGGAGCAACGGAAATTCCCTCACCTGTTGTCTAGTAAACGCCCTCACCTGCATATATCTCAAGAAATTTCCCCGGGGCAACTTATACTTTTCCTCCAATGCTCCCAAGCTCGCAAAAGTCCCATCTGTAAATAAATCTCCCACCCTCCTAATTCCCAACCGGTACCAGCTCTGAAATCCTCCATCCATTCTTCCTGGGGCGAACCTATGGTTGTTCCTGATTGGGGACCCCACCAGGGCTCCCCGCACCCCTCTCTGTCGCCTCCACTGTCCCCAGATATTCAATGTTGCTGCCACCACCGGGTTCGTGGTAAACTTTTTAGGTGAGATCGGTAGCGGTGCCATCACCAGCGCCTCAAAACTCGTCCCTTTACAGGACTTTCTCTCCAGTCTTTTCCACGCCGCTCCCTCACCCTCCATCATCCATTTACGTATCATTGCCACATTGGCGGCCCAATAGTAATCGCCCAAGTTCGGTAGTGCCAATCCTCCTCTGTCCCTACTACGCTGAAGGAACCCCCTCCTTACTCTCGGAACTTTCCCTGCCCACACGAAGCTCGTGATGCTCCTGTCTATTTTATTAAAAAAGGTCTTGGTGATTAGTATAGGGAGACATTGAAATACAAATAAGAACCTCGGGAGGACCATCATCTTAATTGCTTGCACCCTGCCCTGCAGCGATAGAGGCTGCATGTCCCACCTCTTGAAGTCCTCCTCCATTTGTTCGACCAACCGTGTCAGATTAAGTCTGCAAGGTTCCCCAGCTCCTAGCGATCTGAATCCCCAGGTATCGGAAGTTTCTTTCCACTTTCCTTAGAGGCAAGCCTTCTATCTCTCTACTCTGGTCCCCTGGATGTATCACAAATAATTCACTCTTCCCCATGTTTAGCCTATACCCCGAGAAATCCCCGAACCCCCTCAAAATTCGCATAACCTCTATCATCCCCCCCGCTGGGTCTGAAGCGTATAACAATAGGTCATCCGCGTATAACGAGACTCGGTGTTCTTCTCCCCCTCTAATCACCCCTCTCCATTTCCTGGAGTCTCTCAACGCCATGGCCATGTTCAATTGCCAACGCGAACAACAATGGAGACAGCGGGCATCCCTGTCTTGTTCCCCTATATAGTCGGAAATACTCCGATCTATGTCGACCTGTAACTACGCTTGCCGTTGGAGCCCCATAAAGAAGTCTAACCCAGCTAATCAACCCGTTCCCAAACCCAAACCTCCTTAACACTTCCCATAAATACTCCCACTCCACCCTATCAAATGCCTTCTCTGCGTCCATTGCCGCCACTATCTCTGCCTCCCCCTCCACTGGGGGCATCATTATCACCCCTAATAGTCATCGCACGTTAACATTCAGTTGTCTCCCTTTTACGAACCCTGTCTGGTCTTCGTGCACCACCCCCGGGACACAGTCCTCTATCCTCGATGCCAGTACCTTTGCCAACAATTTGGCGTCCACGTTCAATAATGAAATGGGTCTATAGGACCCGCACTGCAACGGATCTTTATCCCTCTTCAAAATTAACGATATCGTCGCCTCCGACATCGTCGGGGGTAGAGTCCCCCCTTTCCTGGCCTCATTGAACGTCCTCATCATCAACGGGGCCAACAAGTCCACATATTTTCTGTAATATTCTACCAGGAACCCGTCTGGTCCTGGGGCCTTCCCTGCTTGCATGCTTCCCAGTCCCTTAATAACCTCGTCCACCCCAATCGGTGCCCCCAGGCCTACCACCCCCCGCTCCTCCACTTTCGGGAACCTCAATTGGTCCAGGAACTGCCGCATCCCCTCCTCTCCCTCTGGGGGTTGAGACCTATACAGTTCCTCATAGAAGGTCTTGAACACCTCATTTATCTTTCCTGCCCTTCGCACCGTGTCTCCTCTTTCGTCTCTAATTCCTCCTATCTCCCTCGCTGCTGCCCTCTTTCGCAATTGATGAGCCAACAGGCGACTAGCCTTTTCCCCATATTCATACCTCCTCCCCTGTGCCTTCCTCCACAGTACCTCCGCCTTTCTGGTGGTCAGAAGGTCAAATTCCGTCTGGAGTCGTCTCCTCTCCCTGTACAATTCCTCCTCCGGGGTCTCTGCAAATTCCCTATCCACCCTTAAAATCTCCCCCAGTAATCTTTCCCTTTCCTTGGCCTCTGTTTTCCTTTTGTGGGCCCCAATGGAGATCAGCTCTCCTCTGACCACCGCTTTTAGTGCTTCCCATGCCACTCCCACAGGGACCTCGCCGTCGTCATTGACCTCCAGGTATCTGTCAATACACCCCCGCACTTTTGCACACACTCCCTCATCCGCCATCAGTCCCACATCTAATCGCCAGAGTGTTCTCTGCTCCCTTTCCTCTCCTAATTCCAGGTCCACCCAATGTGGTGCATGATCCGAAACCGCTATGGCTGAGTACTCAGCTTCTTCCACCCTAGAGATCAACGACCTTCCCAAAACAAAAAAATCTATCCAGGAGTACACTTTATGAACATGGGAGAAGAAGGAAAACTCCCTAGCCCTAGGTCTAAGAAATCGCCATGGATCCACTCCCCCGATTTGGTCCATAAACCCCTTAAGTACCTTGGCCGCTGCCGGCCTTCTTCCGGTCCTTGAGCTGGATCTATCTAGCCCCGGGTCCAGCACCGTATTAAAGTCCCCTCCTAAAATCAAGTTTCCTACCTCCAGGTCCGGTATACGCCCCAGCATCCGTCTCATAAATCCCGCATCGTCCCAGTTTGGGGCATACACATTAACCAACACGACATCCATTGCCTGCCACTCACCATTACATATCTACCTCCGCTATCTGCTACGATGTTCTTTGCTTCAAATGCTACCCGTTTCCCCACCAAAATGGCCACCCCTCTATTCTTTGCGTCCAGTCCTGAGTGGAACACCTGTCCCACCCATCCTTTCCTTAACCTAACTTGGTCCGCCACCTTTAGGTGCGTCTCTTGGAGCATAACCACATCTGCCCTTAGTCCTTTCAAATGCGCGAGCACTCGGGCCCTTTTTATCGGTCCGTTCAGGCCTCTCACGTTCCACGTGATCAGCCTCACTAGGGGGCTACCTGCCCCCCTCCCGTGTTGACTAGCCATTACCTTCTCTAGGCCAGTCCCATATCCCGCCTCCGCGCTCCCGCTCGCTCCCCCAGCGTCGCACACCATCCCCGCCCATCCACTCTTTAGCCATTTCCTTTTGGATTTCCGCAGCAGCAACCCAGTTGTCCCCCCCCCCCTCCCCCTCCCTCCCCCCCTCCCCGCTAGATCTCTTTCTAGCATGATTGCTCCCCCCATATTACTTCCGTAAGTCAGCTGACTTCAACTGACCCCGGCTACTCCTGCTCACTCCTCGACCCCCCCGTGTGGGGAACTCCCATCCGCCTTGCGCCTGTCTTCCCGCCTTATTCTTTCTGGCGCGGGAACATCCCTTTACCTGACCCGCCTCTTATGGCGCAGCTCCCTTTCCCCTCCCCCTCCCCTTCCCCATTCTCCAACTATGTCCCGTCTTTCCCCCCTCATCGGCGCCCACATTTCCCCAATGTCTCCCCCCTTCCCAATTTACTTCTCAATTAACTTCAACCATAACATTAACAATAACATTTCCTGCAGCATCAGTCCCTCAGTTCCGATCCAATTTCTCTTCTTTGATGAAGGTCCATGCTTCCTCCGCCGTCTCGGAATAATGGTGTCTCTCCTGATACGTGACCCATAGTCTTGCCGGCTGCAGCATCCCGAACTTCACCTTCCTTTTATGCAACACCTCCTTGGCTCGGTTGAAGCTCGCCCTCCTCGCCACCTCCGCACTCCAATCCTGGTATACCCGTACCACTGCATTCTCCCATCTGCTACTCCGCACCTTTTTAGCCCATCTCAGGACCTCTTCTCTATCCTTAAGGCGGTAAAATCGCACGATTATCGCCCTGGGTGGTTCTCCCGCTTTTGGTCTTCTCGCCGGAATCCGATTTGCCCACTCCACCTCCAAGGAGCCCGTAGGGGCCTCAGCACCCATCAGTGAGCTCAGCACCGTACTTGCATACGCTCCACAGTCCACTCCTTCCACACCCTCAGGGAGACCCAGTATCCGAAGGTTCTTCCTTCGCGCTCCATTTTCTAGGGCCTCGATCCTTTCAGTACACTTTTTATGAAGTGCCTCGTGCGTCTGTGTCTTAACCGCCAGGCCCAGGATCTCGTCCTCAATATCTGTCAGCTTCTGCTCCACCACGCGGAGCTCTGTCTCCTGGGTCTTTAGTGTCTCCTTGAGCCCCTCAATTGCCTGTAGCAACGGGGTCAGCACCTCCCTCTTCAGCAGCTCCACGCACCGTCTCACAGTTTCATCCTGCTCAGGCCCCCATGTCGCCTGCGCTTTCTCCGCCGCCATCTTGTACTTCTCTCTTTCTGACCCTTTGGTCGACGATTCCTCGCGCTGCAGCCGCCGCCGCCGGTTTTTTCCTCCTTCGTTTGGGGGGGATTCCCTTCTCACACACCCCACACCGGGTTGCGTCGTCGAAAAATTCCCCGTTGGGGCTCTTAAAAGAGCCCGAAGGTCCGTCGGAGCTGTAGCCGCCGAAATGTGCGGCTAGCTAGGCATCACCGCAACCGGAAGTCCCTTCAGTGGCCTTGATGAGATCTTTTCACAGTTGTTCCCTCTGCTGCTAGAATTCACCTTTGATACAGGCCCTCAGGTCAGCTTGCAGCTTTAAGCTTGCCCTTACCCCGCCTGCATGCTGGAAGAGGCCCTGTTTATCCTGCAGTTGCAGCCAAATCTTTTACTGTTTCTGCCGTGTCTGGCAACCAAGAGACATACCCTTCCTGGGGGACACTGTCGGGGGAATATTGCAGCCTTCTTCCCACACCGGGAAATGGCAAACAAATGCCGTGGGGGCCCTGTAACGAGCCCAAACGTCCGTTCCAAGCAGGAGCTACCGAATATGCGACCTAGCTCTGCATAGCCGCACCCGGAAGTCTCCGGAAGGATGCTTTTCTAATTGGAGGGCTGTGACTAGTGGTGTTCTGCAGGCATCAGTGCTGGGACCTTTGCTCTTTGTAGTATATATAAATGATTTGGAGGAAAATGTAACTGGTCTGATTAGTAAGTTTGCAGACGACACAAAGGTTGGTGGAATTGCGGATAACGATGAGGACTGTCAGAGGATACAGCAGGATTTAGATTGTTTGGAGACTTGGGCGGAGAGATGGCAGATGGAGTTTAATCCGGACAAATGTGAGGTAATGCATTTTGGAAGGTCTAATGCAGGTAGGGAATATACAGTGAATGGTAGAACCCTCAAGAGTATTGAAAGTCAGAGAGATCTAGGTGTACAGGTCCACAGGTCACTGAAAGGGGCAACACAGGTGGAGAACGTAGTCAAGAAGGCATACGGCATGCTTGCCTTCATTGGGCGGGACATTGATGACAAGAATTGGCAAGTCATGTTGCAGCTGTATAGAACCTTAGTTAGGCCACTCTTGGAGTAAAGAGTTCAATTCTGGTCGCCACACTACCAGAAGGATGTGGAGGCTTTAGAGAGGGTGCAGAAGAGATTTACCAGAATGTTGCCTGGTATGGAGGGCATTAGCTATGAGGAGCGGTTGAATAAACTCAGTTTGTTCTCACTGGAAAGACGGAGGTTGAGGGACGACCTGATAGAGGTCTACAAAATTATGAGGGGCATAGACAGAGTGGATAGTCAGAGGCTATTCCCCAGGGCAGAGGGGTCAATTACTAGGGGGCATAGGTTTAAGGTGTGAGGGGCAAGGTTTAGAGTAGATGTACGAGGCAAGTTTTTTACACAGAGGGTAGTGGGTGCCTGGAACTCGCTACCGGAGGAGGTGGTGGATTAAGGGACGATAGTGACATTTAAGGGGCATCTTGACAAATACATGAATAGGATGGGAATAGAGGGATACGGACCCAGGAAGTGTAGAAGATTGTAGTTTAGTCGGGCAGCATGGTCGGCACGGGCTTGGAGGGCCGTAGAGCCTGTTCCTGTGCTGTACTTTTCTTTGTTGTTCTTTGTTCTTTTGAAAGCCATTAATGTAGCTGCTTCCATAACCTCCCCTGGCAATGCGTTCCAGGCACTCACCACCCTCTGCGTGAAAAAAACCTGCCTTACACATCTCCTCTAAACTTTGCCCCACGAATGAACTGTGTGGTTGACTTGGAACTTGGGACCATACAGGCAGGTGGACTAACTGCTACCTCCATGAGATAGTCTTTGTTGTATCTTCTACTCCACTTGTAATTTATAGTTTGTACTGACTCCGATTTTCCTGTTTTTCATATTTAATTTGTATTAATTCAGATTTATGTTAATGTAAAGTTACAAAACGTGAAATATTGTCCGGTAATTTCTTGACTTGGTAAACGGGGATCGTAACAATACATTTGATTTTGGTTGCAAGTACAAATAGTGGGCCAGCACAGTGGCACAGTGGTTAGTACTGCTGCCTCACAGCACCAACGACCCAGGTTCGATCCGGGCCCCGGGTCATTGTCCGTGTGGAGTTTGCACCCCCACAACCCAAAGAAATGCAGGTAGGTGGATTGGCCATGCTAAATTGTTCCTTAATTGGAATTTTTTTTTAAAAGGAGTAGAAATGGTAACTGTTGAATCAATAGCAACTTCAGTAAACTCTCACCTAATCAGCAGCAGTGTTACAGTTATCACAGGCTTAATGCTTTGAAGCTTCCATCTGTACCAGAATAACATTTGAAGCATAACATTAACAGAAACTCAGTTGTTCCTGCAGCTAATTATGTGCCTTCCCAAAAATATTTACAAACAGCACTGGTTTCGGAAACCTTTCCTGTGTCAGCAATATTTCGAAACAATTTAAAATTATAATTTCTTATTATCCAAATCTTTTCATTCTTTCTTAGAGATAATTCTTTCATCCGACTATATTTTTGAGAAAGTGTGACCATCTTTTCAGGTAAAGAAAACAATGTAAATTATTGCTGTAGCAATTGATTTTTGATACTGCAATACTGAAACAGACCAATTCTGAACCTGTGCCATACCCAGCAAAGTAGACAAATGGCACATTGTGGCACCACAATATCCAAATAATAATTTGTATTGCCTACTGTGTGACTCAGTTGCTAATTATATGTCTGCTCAATTTTATTCTTCACAAAACACCTAGAATTTTACGAATCCAATATGAATAGAACCTTTAATGGCTGGAGAATCAAAGAAATTCATTTTATAATTCTCTACAGTATAGTTTCTCCAACCATATTATTATATGCAGTTATTGCCAAATACCAATGAGGTTTCCTGGTGGTTTTGAATGGCATCATTGCTGCTCATACCCAGGCAAACTTACAAAGCCAGTGTACGAAGCACACATTTTTGATAAAAATAGTAAAAGTAATTGTATTTAACATTTAAGTTGTTACTAAATCTCAATACCGTTTCTTGGTTAGGTTTTAAGAATGGGTTAATAGCAAGATAGCCACTGAAATAAATATCGTGTTTTCACTGAGAAATATTGGAAATCCTTTTTGGCATGAGACATTCGACTGAAGGATTTTGGACTAGCGACAACTAAGACTTTATGAGGATTTGTGGTCCATATGATCAATTACTACCATACATTCCCCAAGTAAATCAGATTTTAGTGATCAGGCATCTTGCACTGTAAATGTCTGGAACAGAGACTCATTTAGTGACTTATCGGGTCGTTCAAATTTGTTATAAAACCTATGACAAACACACTTACGTGGAGCATTCAGCATATTCAAAGGTGTTTTGCTATATGATTCCAACTTGACAAGTTGCAGTGTAGCAAAGACATTGGTCCCAAACTGTTTTGACTGTTGGGTCTGTTCCTTAACTTATTGGCTTGTTAAATAACTTTGTTACCTTTTGATCATTCTATTATTAGTATATTATTAGTACAGTGAAGGAAAAATAATGTTGATTAAAATAATTGTTCATTTTTGTTAGAAAGGAAGACTCCAGCCTGCAACCCAATGTTGATAGTGTAGATATTATGACTGGCAGCAGATACAGCTGTACAAACAGAGGGTTTTATTCCCAATGTTTTTGAGAGCAATTAACTAGGGCAGGCCAATGTGACATTACAGTCAATCAATATCAAGGATACAAAACTTCTAAATTCCCTTTGATACCAACTTCCTGTACCAAAAATGGATTACTGAGATTCAGTCTGATAAAATGTGAGGGATCGTGTTTTTAAGCATACTACTGAATTGTGGTATTCTCTTGTTGCTGTACAGATGGCAATCCATATTTTGCATCAGCTTTTGCAAGTTGAATAATATTAAAGATTAATGCTTTCTTCTGAAACAGTGATTCTCTACTTTCTGATTCAACTTTCAAGCAATACATTTCTATTTGCTTAAGTTGCTGATGTGGTTATGATAGGTTTTAGGTTGTTGAGGGTACTAACCAGAGAGTTTAGTTTTATTTATTGCATTGCATTGTTTAAAAATTGAAATTTTGTGGTACACTGCTAGTACTCAGCAACAGATTGTACTTTGTTTTTCAGCACCTAAAAATGCACATAATGTCGACATCTAATCTATTATTTCTGAAATACACCACAAGAAGTTTGCATTGTATTAATTCAGCAGGTCAGTAGTGTAACGTAAAAAAAATATTTAGTTCTGATGAACCTTGATGTGCCATATTCACTCATGATCAGAATTTGTTTTTACATTTTTAACTTGCTTAAATGGTATGAATGAACATCCATGATGACAACATTTCTATCTCTCCAAATTCATTAATGTGAAGGTTGGATTGCACAGTTGTTTTGCTCATTTACATTCCCATCTACAGGAATTTGCATTGTACTTGTCCATGCATCAGTTCAATGTAATACAGTCATGGATGTTTTAGTGAATAAACCAACATCCATAACTTTATGGCAGGTAAGTTGCAATCCGCATGTTGTAACAAAGCAGTGGCAAGTTAGAATGGATAGCATTCCCATGATTAATCTTACCCTCATCCAGAATAGACACAAAGTTTGTTCAATTACTTCTTGAACAGGTAATCGATAAATACTAGAAAGCCTGCCCCCCAGTGGCAAAACATTAACATCACATTGCACAAATGATATGGGCCGGAATTTTCCGGTTGGATCTTCCGGTCCTGCAGACAGCGCACCACCTTTATGGGTTTCACAACAGCGAGGGGTGCATTCAATGGGAAACCTGATTGACAACGATGGGACCAGAAGATCCCACCGCCAGCCTTTGCCACCGTGAAACATGCGGTGGGTTGTGCAGAAAATCCTGCCCACGGTTGCTTTTTTAATGCTTGGGCTCGAATTTTTGCTCTCAGGTTGGGAGAGCAGAGAGAGAACATTTTCCGACTCCACCAACCCAACCTGGGAAAATGAAGCCCGGAAGTTAACATTTTAATTGCGGCGATTGGGCCGGATTGAGACGGACTGAGCAGAAGGCCTGTCTCTGAGCTCCAGCATTTTGTTGAAGTTATTTTAACTTGCTCACTCACCCCTCCCACACATGCCCCATCGATGTCACCTCATGCCCCACCACCCACTCCCAACAGTCTCTCATAGCCCTATCCCAACCTATGCCCCTCAACCCATCTTTCATGGCCCCTCACATGACCTATGCCAAACAATTCTCTCACTCACTCAATCTTTTATGTGGCACCTTACCAAATGCCTTCTGGAAGTCTAAATATACCACATACATATGGGTGGCATGGTAGCACAGTGGTTAGCACTGTTGCTTCACAGCACTAAAGTCCCATGTTCAATTACTGGCTTGGGTCACTCTCTGTGCGGAATCTGTACACTCTCCCTGTGTCTGCGTGGGTTTCCTCCGGGTGCTCCGGTTTCCTCCCACAAGTCCCAAAAGACGTGTTGTTAGGTGAATTGGACATTCTGAATTCTCCCTGTGTACCCGAACAAGTGTCGGAATGTAGCGACTAGAGGTTTTTCACAGTAACTCCATTGCAGTGTTAATGTAAGCCGACTGTGACAATAAAGATTATTATTATTATACAGAGTTCCCCATTTTCCACCTTGCTGGTTAAATCCTCAAAGAACTCAAGTAAGTTTGTCAAGCATGCCTTAACCTTCATAAAACCATGCTGACAATGGTGGGATGAGCTTTCTCTTTCCACATGTTCAGTTATCTCCTCCTTAACGATTGATTCCAGAAACCTTCCCACTCTATAGTTTCCTACTTTTTGCCTTTCTCCCTTTTTGAATCGTGGCATCACATTAGCTTGTTTCCAATCCACTGGGACCCTACTAGAATCAAGGGATTGTGAAATATCATAACCAGTGCATCCACTATCTCTGCTGCAACCTCCCTTAATACCCTAGGGTGCAGGCCATCAGGTCCAGAGACTTAACTGCCTTTAGTCCCATTAATTTATTCAATACTGCCTCCCGAGTGATGATGTGGAGATGCCGGCGTTGAACTGGGGTGAGCACAGTAAGAAGTCTTACCACCAGGTTAAAGTCCAACAGGTTTGTTTCAAATCACTAGCTTTCAGAGTACTGCTCCTTCCTCAGGTGAATGAAGAGGTAGGTTCCAGAAACATATATATAGACAGAGTCAAAGATGCAAGATGATACTTTGCATGCGAGCATTTGCAGGTAATTAAATCTTTGCAGATCCAGAGAGAGGGGTAATCCCAGGTTAAAGAGGTGAGAATTGTCTCAAGCCAGGACAATTGGTAGGATTTCACAAGCCCAGGCCGATGGTGGGGGGCGAATGTAATGCGACATGAATCCAAAGTCCCGGTTGAGGCTGTACTCATGTGTGCGGAACTTGGCTGTAAGTTTCTGCTCGGTGATTCTGCGTTGTCATGCATCCTGAAGGCTGCCTTGGAGAACGCTTACCCGAAGATCAGAGGCTGAATGCCCTTGATTGCTGAAGTGTTCCCCGACTGGAACCGAAGAGGAAAGAGTCGAATTGGACCCCTCCAGAAGGCCGCTGCCCTAGGCTCGACATGGATGCTCAAGCTGTCAGGAGTCGCGTCAATGCCAGATTCATCAGTCGCATTCACAAGACAGCCCCGAACGTCACCCAAGTACAACGCAATGCCATCCGCGCTCTCAAGACCAACCACAATATCATCATCAAATCAGCAGACAAAGGAGGAGCCACCGTCATACTGAACAGAAAGGATTACTGCAAAGAGGTGTACCGACAACTCAACAACCAGGAACACTACAGACAGTTACCCGCAGATCCGACCAAGGAACACAACTGTCAACTCAACAGACTGATCAAGACCTTGGATCCAGATCTTCAGAGCACCCTACGTGCTCTCATCCCATGTACTCCCCGTGTTGAAGATCTCTACTGCTCCCGAAAATAAAATACACAAGGCCAACACACCAGGCCATCCTATCGTATCAGGCAATGGGACCCTGTGTGAGAACCTCTCTGTCTACATCGAGGGCATCTTGAAACCTATCGTACAAGGAACGCCCAGCTTCTGTCGCGCACCGACAGACTTCTTACAGAAACTCAGCACCCATGGACCAGTTGAACCAGGAACATTCCTCGTCACAATGGACGTCTCGGCACTCTACACCAGCATCCCCCATGACGTCGGCATTGCTGCAACAGCCTCAGTACTCAACACCGACAACTGCCAATCTCCAGGCGCAATTCTGCAACTCATCCGCTTCATTCTGGATCACAACGTCTTCACCTTCGACAAGTTCTTCATCCAGACACACGGAACAGCTATGGGGACCAAATTCGCATTTCAATATGCCAACATCTTCATGCACAAGTTTGAACCAGACCTCCTCACCGCACAGGACCTTCAACCGACGTTATACACCAGATACATCGATTACCTTTTTTTCCTTTGGACCCACGGCGAAGAATCACTGAAACGACTATACAATGACATCAATAAGTTCCATCCCACCATCAGACTCACCATGGACTACTCTCCAGAATCGGTTGCATTCTTGGACACACTCATCTTTATCAAGGATCGTCACCTCAGCACTTCGCTTTACCGCAAGCCCACGGATAACCTCACGATGCTCCATTTTTCCAGCTTCCACCCGAAAAACATTAAAGAAGCCATCCCCTATGAACAAGACCTCCGTATACACAAGATCTGCTCAGACGAGGAGGAGTGTAACAGACATCTACAGATGCTGAGAGATGCCCTTGTACGAACGGAGATGCGCTCGACTCATCAATCGACAGTTCCAACGCACCACAGCAAAAAACCGCACCGATCTCCTCAGAAGACAAACATGGGACACAACCAACAGAGTACCCTTCGTCGTCCAGTACTTCCCCAGAGTGGAGAAACTACAACATCTTCTTCGCAGCCTTCAACACGTCATCGATGAAGACGAACATCTTGCCAATGTCATCCCCACACCCCCACTACTTGCCTTCAAACAACCGTGCAACCTCAAACAAATCATTGTTTGCAGCAAACTATCTAGTCTTCAGAACAGCGACCACGACACCACACAACCCTGCCATGGCAATCTCTGCAAGACATGCCAGATTATCGACATGGATACCACCATTACACGTGAGAACGCCACCCACCAGGTACGCGGTACATACTCGTGCGACTCGGCCAATGTTGTCTACCTCGTACGCTGCAGGAAAGGATGTCCCGAAGTGTGGTACATTGGCGAGACCATGTAGGCGCTGCGACAACGGAGGAATGGACATCGCGCAACAATTGCCAGGCAGGAATGTTCCCTTCCAGTCGGGGAACACTTCATCAGTCATGGGCATTCAGCCTCTGATCTTCGGGTAAGCGTTCTCCAAGGCAGCCTTCAGGACGGGCGACAACGCAGAATCGCCGAGCAGAAACTTATAGCCAAGTTCCGCACACATGAGTACGGCCTCATCCGGGACCTGTTATTGAAAATATGGAAAGATGTGTCATTTGAAACATGGAAGTCTGGCAATATCTGGTCTGAGAGAAACATGAGAGGATACAGGGAAAAATCCCACAATGGGTTAACAGCAGCTGCCAGAGCAGGATTGTAAAATGCAGATATCCTTGGTCAAGCAGGCTTAGCAAACAAGACAAACAGGATTTTGAATGAAGCCAAAAACAATGGCTCACACCTTCATTGAAAGTAACTATCTTAGTGAGCAGCTGGAAAAGAATGGATGAGGTTCAATTGAATTTGGTAAGAATTCTAGGTGTGAGAATTTGCTAATACCAGATAAATTAAAGAAAACTGGAGACTATCAGTCTACGAGAAACATAATTTAAAGCCAAAATCAAAGTCAAAATAATGAGCTGAGGACACAATTGGAAAATAAAACTATAGAAATTACACAAATTAAAATTCACACCTCTTGAAGTCAAAGCATTTTTGAATATCACAAAGGACACAATGTAATCAGATCTATGAGATGAAGCCATGTCAAAATGAATACTTAGTTGGATTAGAAGTTTAGATCAAAGATACTTTTTACAATCAAAGTGAAAAATGTTACTTTACAATAAAGTCATAAAAACTTAATAACTGTTAGAAAAATATATAAACCCGAAGAAAGGGGATAGCTACCAGAACCAGAACGAGAACCAGAGCTCAGAGGGAGCGAGGGAGAAGCAGAGTCAGATTACAGTCAGCTCGGCCTTGGGAAAGAGACAGTGCAAAGCAGCCGAGCTAAAATAGCTAATACATCTAAGGAAGACTACAATTTAAAGAGTAGGCAGAGTCAGCTCAGAGTCAGCCTGCAGAGTCAGCTCTCACAGCTCGGTACATGGGAAACATAGGACATAGCAACCGAGCTAACCAGCGAATACATCTAAAGAAGACCAGACTTTAAATAGAAGATTGATTGTCAAGATGGGCCTGAAGTTACCTTCAACCAACCAGAAGGATCCAGAAGCAAGATTTTTTTCCTTTCTGTAAAGAAAGTATTTGCAGCTTTTAAAAGAAAAAATATAATAATAAAATAACTTAATTTAAACTGAAATAGTGGTTATTCCAAAATCTACTTTACTTACTTAGCAATGCGGGACCCCGGATCGATGCTACTAAGTGGTAAGTAGATGAAATCTTCGGTGAAGGTATGGGTTATAGCGGGGGATAACTTGAAAACATAGTTTGACCTGAATATCACCCACTGAAGCCTGTATCGGAGTCGGGAAGTGAGAATCCCTGATCACCATTTAGAATGTCGGCACTTTTTGGTATAGGGGGACTTCTAAGAATAGTGGTGAGTTTTCAAAAACAGACCTTGGATTCATGTCGCATTACATTCACCCCCCCCCCCCCCGCCCCCCCCCCCCCCCCCAATCTGGCCTGGGCTTGCAAAATCCTACCAACTGTCCTGGCTTGAGACAATTCACACGTCTTTAACCTGGGATTACCCCTCTCTCTGGATCTGTAAAGACTTAATTACCTGCAAATGCTCGCATTCAAAGCATTGTCTTGCATCTTTGACTTTGTCTATACATGTTTACCTGTTGGACTTTAACCTGGTGTTGTGAGACTTCTTACTGTCCCTGGTGATGGTTAGTGAACTACCAAGAAGACCGAGGCAAAATATTGGTTCAGTGTCGCCGCCATCTCTGTGTTCCTCATTATTATCTCACTGACATCGTCCTCTAAAGGGCCAACATTTACTTTAGCTATTCTCTTCCTCCTTTATATACTTACAAAAGCTTTGGGTATCAGTGTTTATGTTTACTGCTAGTTTCCTTTCATAGTTCATCTTAGCTCTTTTGATTTTATTTTTAGTAGCCTTTTGCTGAACCTTAAGGTTATCCCAGACCTCCAGCTTTTGCCGTCTGGTATGCCCTAGTTTTTGCCTTTTTGATTTCCTTGATTTCCTCCCTTTTACAATTCCCATTCTTCTCAGGAATATACTTTAATTGATAGGTATTTAATATCCAAAGATGTGCAGGTTAGGTGCATTGGCCATGCTAAATTGCCCTTAGTGTCCAAGTGGGGTTAATGGGTTTTGGAGATAGGGTGGAGGTGTGGGATTAATTAGGGTGTCCTTTCCAAGGGCTGGTGCAGACTCGATGGGCCAAATGGCCTCCTTCTGGACTGTAAATTCTATAATTCTGTGATCTCCCTGAACATCCGCCATTGTTCCTCAATTGTCTTACCCTCAATTATTTGTGCCCAGTCTACTTTGGCCTGTCTTTCCTCAGGCCTCTATACTTACCTCTGCCCAATGCTAAAACTCTAGTGTGGAACTCTGTCTTTTTTCGCTCAATCTGAATTTGAAATTCTAGCATGCTGTGATCACTCCTTCCAAGAGGATCCTTAATGACAAGACTATTTATCAACCCTTCTTCATTGCATAATACTAAATCTAAAATAGCCTGCTCCCTGGTTGGCTCCATAACACATTGCTCTAAGAAACAATCCCTCATACACTCTTATGAAATCTCCCTCGAGGCTACCCATGACAATTTGATTAGTCAGTCAATATGCATATTAAAATCACCCTTGATTATTGTTGTGCCCTTCTGACAAGCCCTCATTGTTTCTTGGTTTATACTATGCCCCACTTTGGAAGTATTGCTCAGGGTCCTGTAAATTACTCCTTCCCTTGTTTTTTATTTCCACCCAGATCGATTCAACATCTTTACCCTTAGTGCCAATATCAGTTCTTAATGCAGACCTGATGTCATCTTTAGCCAAAAAAGCAACTCCACCTCCTGTTCCATCCTGTCTATCCTTTCATAATACTGAGTTCCCTTGGACATTCAATTCCCAGTCCTGGTCCTCCTGCAACCATGTTTCAGTAATCCCCACCAAATCACACCCATTTGTCACTATTTGTGCTGTCAGTTCATTGACCGTGTTCCTAATACGACATGCATTTAGGTAAAAGGTTTTTTAATATGTCCTACTGATTTGTCTTTCCCTTACATTAATTTCTTGTGTACTACGCTATTCACACATTCTGAGCTCCTTGGTTAATCTATGATAACTCTCAACCTCATCCCCTGTCATCGAACATTTTGATTTTTTACGTTTCCTTTTCCTTCCGTAGTCATCAGAACATTAGAACATGCCTGTTCATCCTATTAACCGCCACCTTCTCATCACATGCTGACCTGCTGCTTTGTTTCCTATTAACCATTATATCCTTCCCTTCCAACCCAGTTCTTTGACAGAGCTTTGGCAGTTTATTGGCAGCTTGATGGTCTTTCACAGCTTGGAGAGTTCCAATGAGTTTATGCACTTTTTACACACAATCATGCTTACTTTTAACAATCCCCAAAAAGGCACCAAACTTCTCCAATGGGTAGCTTACCTCGCCTAAAGGTGTCATGGGAGCATATCCAACGGGCTACCTTACTTCTCCAAAAGAGCACTCTGGCTTTCCAAACACATCCACAAAGTTCAGATATGCTTTTACCTGAACTAATCTGCACACTTTGGGTTTCAGACATCTAACTCACACACGAGTGGAGGCAGCTGCTGATTTATTGGGATTTATTGCTACTTCCAGGAACCAGGAAGGTGCAATTTAGTACCTGCCCTCATTCCACCCCCAAGAATGAATACTGTGAAAACGCACAGTGTAAACAGGCAGTAGCTTGCTTTTTCTGGGTGAAATGGATCTTAATCAGTCCTTGGATGTTTCTGAACTGGCAACCACATTAAACTGCATGGAGGTGAGGAGCTCTTGTTAATCAAATACGTTCTGTATTTCTGTACTGATCTGAACAATACATATCCTATGGCATTCCTATGTGGCTCAGATCCATAGCAATGTAGTTGACTCTTAACTGCCTTCTGAACTGGCTTCACAAGCCATTCGGTTATCTCACACTGCTATGGAAATATTGACTAAGAATAACATCGATGGATCACGGGACATCGACTTAGGTACCAAAAACCACAACGGCACAACCTACTCAGTTGACCTTGCAAATCCCTCCTCAGTAACATCTGTGGACTTCTGCCAAAATTTGGAGAGCTGTCCCACAAAACCCAATTTCCCAGATTCCTCTATCATCATAGCTGGGTATGTCATGTCACACCGCCAGGACTGACCCACCAGAGATGGTAAAGTGGTCCTGGGAGTCCTCAACTCGGGACTCCATGAAGTTTCATTCCATAAAGTCAAATAGGGGCAAGGAAACTTCATGAAGTGCAGCGTCAATGTTCCTCACGGGCAGCAGAGTGGTTAGCACTGCTGCCTCACAGCGCGAGGTACCCAGGTTCAATTCCGACCTCGGGTGACTGTCTATGTGGAACATAGAACATAGAACATTACAGCGCAGTACAGGCCCTTCGGCCCTCGATGTTGCGCCGACCTGTGAAACCACTCTAAAGCCCATCTACACTATTCCCTTATTGTCCATATGTCTATCCAATGACCATTTGAATGTCCTTAGTGTTGGCGAGTCCACTGCTGTTGCAGGCAGGGCATGCCACGCCCTTACTACTCTCTGAGTAAAGAACCTACCTCTGACATCTGTCTTATATCTATCTCCCCTCAATTTAAAGCTATGTCCCCTCGTGCTAGACATCACCATCCGAGGAAAAAGGCTCTCACTGTCCACCCTATCCAATCCTCTGATCAAATTGTATGCCTCAATTAAGTCACCTCTTAACCTTCTTCTCTCTAACGAAAACAGCCTCAAGTCACTCAGCCTTTCCTCATAAGATCTTCCCTCCATACCAGGCAACATTCTGGTAAATCTCCTCTGCACCCTTTCCAATGCTTCCACATCCTTCCTATAATGCGGCGACCAGAATTGCACGCAATACTCCAAATGCGGCCGCACCAGCGTGTTGTATAGCTGCAACATGACCTCATGGCTCCTAAACTCAATCCCTCTACCAATAAAAGCTAACACACCGTACGCCTTCTTAACAACCCTCTCAACCTGGGTGGCAACTTTCAGGGATCCATGTACATTGTCACCGAGATCTCTCTGCTCATCCACACTGCCAAGAATCTTACCATTAGCCCAGTACTCTGTCTTCCTGTTATTCCTTCCAAAATGAATCGCCTCACACTTTTCTGCATTAAACTCCATTTGCCACCTCTCAGCCCAGCGCTGCAGCTTATCGATGTCCCTCTGTAACTTGTAACATCCTTCCGCACTGTCCACAACTCCACCGACATTAGTGTCATCTGCAAATTTACTCACCCATCCTTCTACGCCCTCCTCCAGGTCACTTATAAAAATGACAAACAGCAGTGGCCCCAAAATAGATCCTTGTGGTACACCACTAGTAACTGGACTCCAGTTTGAACATTTCCCATCAACCACCACCCTTTGTCTTCTTCCAGCTAGCCAATTTCTGATCCAAACTGCTAAATCACCCAGAATCCCATGCCTCCGTATTTTCTGCAGTAGCCTACCATGGGGAACCTTATCAAACGCTTCACTGAAATCCATATACACCACATCAACTGCTTTACCCTCATCCACCTGCTTGGTCACCTTCTCAAAGAACTCTCGAAGGTTTGTGAGGCACGACCTACCCTTCACAAAACCGTGTTGACTATCTCTAATCAAATTATTCCTTTCCAGATGATTATACATCCTATCTCTTATAAACCTTTCCAAGATTTTTCCCACAACAGAAGTAAGGCTCACTGGTCTATAGTTAGCGGGGTTGTCTCTACTCCCCTTCTTGAACAAGGGGACAACATTTGCTATCCTCCAGTCTTCTGGCACTATTCCAGTAGACAAAGATGACTTAAAGATTAAGGCCAAAGGCTCAGCAATCTCCTCCCTAGCTTCCCAGAGAATCCTAGGATAAATCCCATCCGGCCCAGGTGATTTATCTGTTTTCACACTTTCCAGAATTGCTAACACCTCCTCCTTATGAACCTCAAGCCCTTATAGTCTAGTAGCCTGAATCTCAGTATTCTCCTCAACAACATTGTCTTTTTCCTGTGTGAATACTGATGAAAAATATTCATTTAGCACATTTCCTATCTCCTCGGACTCCAAGCACAACTTCCCACTACTGTCCTTGACTGGCCCTACTCTTACCTTAGTCATTCTTTTATTCCTGACATATCTATTGAAAGCTTTAGGGTTATCCTTGATCCTACCTGCCAAAGACTTCTCATGTCCCCTCCTGGCTCTTCTTAGCTCTCTCTTTAGGTCCTTCCTAGCTAACTTGTAACTCTTGAGCGCCCTAACTGAACCTTCATGTCTCATCTTTACATAAGTCTCCTTCTTCCTCTTGACAAGTGTTTTGACTGCTTTAATAAACCACGGTTCTCTCACTCGACCACTTCCTCCCTGCCTGACAGATGCATATTTATCAAGGACACGCAGTAGCTGTTCCTTGAACAAGCTCCACATTTCCATTGTGCCCATCCCCTGCAGTTTTCCTCTCCATCCGATGTATCTTAAGTCTTGCCTCATCGCATCATAATTGCCTTTCCCCCAGATATAACTCTTGCCCTGCGGTATATACCTATCCCTTTCCATCACTAAAGTAAACGTAATCGAATTGTGGTCACTATCACCAAAGTGCTCACCTACCTGCAAATCTAACACCTGTCCTGGTTCATTACCCAGTACCAAATCCAATATGGCCTCGCCTCTCGTTGGCCTATCTACATACTGTGTCAGGAAACCCTCCTGCACACATTGGACAAAAACGGACCCATCTAATGTACTCGAACTATAGCGTTTCCAGTCAATATTTGGAAAGTTAAAGTCCCCCATAACAACTAACCTGTTGCTTTCGCTCCCATCCAGAATCATCTTTGCAATCCTCTCCTATACATCTCTGGAACTTTTCGGAGGCCTATAGAAAACCCCTAACAGGGTGACCTCTCCTTTCCTGTTTCTAACCTCAGCCCATACTACCTCAATAGATGAGTCCTCATCAAACGTCCTTTCTGCCACTGTAATACTGTCCTTGACTAATAATGCCACCCCTCCCCCTCTTTTACCACCTTCCCTGAGCTTACTGAAATATCTAAATCCCGGCATCTGCATCAACCATTCCTGACCCTGCTCTATCCATGTCTCCAAAATGGCCACAACATTGAAGTTCCAGGTACCCACCCATGCCGCACGTTCACCCACCTTATTCCGGATGCTCCTGGCATTGAAGAAGACACACTTTAAACCACATTCCTGCCTCCCGGTACACTCCTGCAGCTTTGAAACCCTACTCATGACCTCACTACTCTCAACCTCCTGTATACTGGAGCTACAATTCAGGTTCCCAAGCCCCTGCTGAACTAGTTTAAACCCTCCCGAAGAGCATTAGCAAATTTCCCCCACAGAATATTGGTACCCCTCTGGTCCAGGTGCAGACCATCCCGTTTGTAGAGGTCCCACCGACCCCAGAATGAGCCCCACTTATCCAGAAATCTGAAACCCTCCCTCCTGCACCATCCCTGTAGCCACGTGTTCAACTCCTCTCTCTCCCTATTCCTCGTCTCGCTATCACGTGGCACGGGTAACAAACAAGAGATAATAACTCTGTTTGTCCTAGATCTAAGTTTCCACCCTAGCTCCCTGAATTCCTGCCTTACATCCCCATCCCTTTTCCTACCTATGTCCTTGGTACCTATGTGGACCACGACTTGGGGCTGCTCCCCCTCCCCCTTAAGGATCCCGAAAACACGATCCGAGACATCACGCACCCTGGCACCTGGGAGGCAACACACCAACCGTGAGTCTCTCTCGTTCCCACAGAATCTCCTATCTATCCCCCTAACTATGGAGTCTCCAATGACTAATGCTCTACTCCTCTCCCCCCTTCCCTTCTGAGCAACATGGACAGACTCTGTGCCAGAAACCTGTACCCATGGCTTAACCCTGGTAAGTCCCCCCCCAACAGTATCCAAAGCGGTATACTTGTTACTAAGGGGAACGGCCACAAGGGTTCCCTGTACTGACTGCTTCCTCCCAGCCCCTCTCATCGTCACCCATCTGTCTTTATTCTTCGGAGTAACTACATCCCTGAAGCTTCTATCGATGACCAACTCTGCCTCCCGAATGATCCAAAGTTCATCCAACTCCAGCTCCAGTTCCCTAACGTGGTTTCTGAGGAGCTGGAGATGGATGCACATCCCACAGATGAAATCAGCAAGGACACTGTGCATCCCTCACCTCAAACATTCTGCAGGAGGAACATTGCACTACCTTCCCTGTCATCCCCTCTAGATAAAAAAAAGAAAGAAAGAGCTTACCTGTTATTCACTCCCCTTCCCAGCATGCAATCACTCAGGAACCTCTGCGCCCCACACGATAACACCTGAGGGAATATAAATAAAAACTACTTACCAGTCACCAGCCAATCCCTTACCTGCAGGCTGTGACGCCACGCTTCAACTTTCCACTTCTACCTGCCCTCGATGCTTGTCTTCACTTGAACAGCTAGGGTCTCTTGTTCAGGTACGCCTCCAAGTTAGGGTGAGCACACGGACGTATGCAAATTTCCCCTGCAACGGCCAATCAGCAGCTCCGCTCTACTGCCCTCTGCTGTGTGCTTGTCTTCACTTGAACAGCTAGGGTGTCATTTCAGGTACACCTCCAAGTTAGGGTGAGCACACGGACGTATGCAAATTTCCCCTGCAACGGCCAATCAGCAGCTCCGCTCTACTGCCCTCTGCTGGATGCTTGTCTTCACTTGAACAGTTTCTATGTTCTCCCCGTGTCTGCGTGGGTTTCCTCTGGGTGCTCTGGTTACCTCCCTCAGTTCAAAGATATGCAGGTTAGGTGGATTTCTCATGCTAAATTGCCCCTCAGTGTCCAAAGGTTTAGGTGGGCTTACGGGGATAGGGCAGGGGCCTGGGCGGGGTGCTCCTTCGGAGGGTCGATGCAGACTCAATGGGCTGAATGGCCTTCTGCAGTCTATGAAAAGGCGGCTCACCACCATCTGGCCAAGGGCAATGAAGAGTGAATTATAAATGCTGGCCTTGCCTGTGGCCCCCACATCCCAAGGTTGATTTTTCTTTAAAATCAATTTTTAAAGGAGAAGACATCAAAGTACTGTTCTGAAAACTGAGAGGAAGTAAATGGCATATTGTGTTACAATCATCTCTCATTTTTAATTGGTAATGGTTATTGAGCAGCCAATTATCCATGGTACAACAATGAATCACACCCCACTGTTTTAAAGCGACCAGTTCTTCAGATAGTGTATTGTAATGCATTGCATTCTTCTCCAATTTTGATGCAGAAATTCCAATTAAATCCTCCTACTCTGTGCTTTGCCTTGTTACGAAACACAACTGTCTCATTTGCAGTGTTTGTATTTTAAACTAATTTAATTATTCACAAAAACAAAATCTACTTGCAACCGCACATTACCCTTTACTATTGGAGTTAACAATACCATCTCCTTTTATCAAAGTGTTAATGAGAAAAGGCGTTAACATATGGTTTGGTTTTTGGTTTAAATCAGCAATAGATATTCAGTGTATTGACACGCAAAAAGATGAACCATTTTGTGGGAATTGTTGTTTGGAGTTTCAAGGCTGTTGAAGGGTTTTACGTGAAGCATTAGCCTGCCTGTTTCTTTCAGTTGCTGACTGACCTTCTCCACATTCTGCCATTTCCCATTCCATCCAGGAAATGTAGAAGTGACACCTTTTTAAGAGAATTACTTACGGATGGAAAAATAAAAACACAAAACTTATGTGTTGTTGTTTTTACATACGGTAAAATAAAAAGCTGTGAAGTCAACCATTTGTCACCATGTCATTACAACAGTATCCAAAGATTGGATTCAGAAACAGCCAACCCAATTGAAGATGCAGATCATAGAATTTACTGTGCAGAAGGAGGCCATTCAGCTCACCGTCGCCTGGAAAGAGCACCCCACTTCTACCCTATCACTGTAACCCAGCAAACGCACCCAATCTTTTTGGACACTAAGGGCAATTTAGTCTGGCCAATCGACTGAATCTGCACATCTTTGGACTGTGGGAGGAAACCGGAGTACCCGGAGGAAACCCACGCAGACACGGGGAGAATGTGCAGACTCCGCACGGTCAGTGACCAAGCCAGGAATCGGAGCTGTGAAGCAATAGTGCTAACCACTGTGCCACAGTGCCGCCCTGTACTGAGTGGATCTGAGACAAGTGTGCAGAGGAAGGGGTGGAATTTAGGTTCATGAATTTATTTGACCTCATTCTACAATATTCAGTGATAATTGTACAAATGGCATCAGCTGGGGTTTTAAAATTGAACAGCATCATGTTCCTGTCAAGGAACAGTGTCACGTGGGACAACATTTGCAGAATTAAGAAAAGGGAAAATAATAAATTTATTGACGATGTAGATTGCAATCAAACCTAAATATGCAAATATGGGTGGTTATTGGGTGTAATTTGGTTAAACCTTTTTAAAATTTTATTTTTAAAATAAATTTAGAGTACCCAATTTTTTTTTCCAATTAAGGGGCAATTTAGCGTGGCCAATCCACCTACCCTGCACATCCTTGAGTAGTGGGAGTGAGACCCATGCAATCATGGGGAGAATGTGCAAGCTCTATACAGACAGTGACCCGGGAGATCAAACCCGGGTCCTCGGTGCCGTGAGGCAGCAGTGCTAACCACTGCGCCACCAATCTGCCCTCATAATTTGGATAATCTATATTGTGGAAAATATGTGTTAGTTAATATGAATCAGCATTTCATGACTCATAAAATCTACGACATGGAAACAGGCCTTTTGGCCCAAACTGGTCCATGCCAACCAAAAAGCCCATCTAAGCTAACCCTATTTGCCTCAAATGGCCCATATCCCTTTAAACTTTTCCTATCCATGTATCTGTCCAAATGCCTTTTAAAATGTTGTCAATGTCCCTGTCTCAATCACTTCCTCCAGCAGTTCATTCCATATACCTCCCACCCTCTGTGTAAAAAAGTTGCTTCTCAGGTCCCTATTAATTCTTTCCCCTTTTAACTTAAACCTCTGCACTCTAGTTCTCGATTCCCCAACCCTGGGAAAAAGACTGAGTGCATTCATCCTATCCATGCCTCTCGTGATCTTATACACCTCTATAAGCTCACCCCCTCAGTCTCCTACGCTCCAAAGAAAAAAGTCCTAGTCTGTCAAAACCTCTCCCTATAACTCAGTCCCTTGGGTCCTGGCAGCATCCTTGTAAATCTCTTTTGCACTCTCTCCAGTTTAATAACATCTTTCCTATAGCAAGGCAACCAGAACTGAACAAAATACCCCAGGTGAGGGGTAGCACAGTGGTGCAGTGGTTAGCACTGCTTTCTAAGGCGCTGAGGATCCGGGTCGATCCCAGCCCCGGATCACGGTCTGTGTGGAGTTTGCACATTCTCCCCGTGTCTGTGTGGGTTTCACCCCCATAACCCAACGATGTGCAGCTTATGTGGATTGGCCACACCAAAAGAAATTGCCCTTTAATTGGAAAAAAATAATTGGGTACTCTAAATTTATAAAAAAGAAAAAAAACAACACCCCAGGTGCAGCCTCACCAACGTCCTGTACAACTGCAACTATAACTTCCCAACTTGGCCAGCATGCTAAAAGCTTTCTTCACTGCCCTACCTACCTGTGATTCCACCTTTAGAGAACCGTGCATCTGAACTCAAAGGTCCCTCTTTTCTATGATACTCTATAAGGTCCTACCATTCACTGTGAAAGTCCGACCTTGATTTGCCTTTCCAAAATGCAACACCTCACACTTATCTGTATTGAACTCCATTTGCCATTTCTCGGCCCACTAATTTCTGCTCACCTTCCTCACTGTCTACAATACCACGTATTTTAATGTCATCTGCAAACTTACTGATCATGCCTTGTACATTCTCATCCAAACCATTGATATAGATAACAAACAGCAATGGGCCCAACACTGACCCCTGAGGCACACTACTAGTCACAGACCTTCAGTCCGACAAGCATCCTTCCACCATTACCCTCTGCTTCTGGCAATCAAGCCAATTGTATATCCAATTTGCCAACTCTGGATTCCATGTGATCCAACCTTCCAGAGCAGCCTACCATGTGGAACTTTATCAAGGCCTTACTGAAGTTCATATGGACTACATCTACCACCCTGCTCTCATCAACCTTCCTGCTCACTTCATCAAAGAACTCTAACAAATTTGTATAGCATGATTTCCCATGCAAAAAGCCGTGCTCACTATTCCTAATCAAACCCTGTCTTTACAAATGCCTATATATCTTATCCCTCAGAATCCTCTATAATAACTTACCCACCACAGATGTTGGTTTACCAAGGCGCAATGGGGTCTATAATTCCCAGATTTTTCTTTGCAACCCTTTTTAAATAAAGGCACAATATTTGCTACCCTCCAGTCTTCTGGTACCTCACCCGTGGCTAACGATGATGCAAATATCTCAGCCAGGACTCCTGCAATTTCTTCTCTCACCTCTTTCTCCACTGTAAACACAGAGTAGAGATATTAATTGAGAACCTCGCCCATCTCCTGCGGTTCCACATATGTCTCCACTTTGGTCCTTGAGGGGGCCCTATTCTCTCTCTAGTTATTCTTTTTCCTTTAGTATGCTTAAAGAATCCCTTTGGATTCACCTTAATCCTCTCAGCCAAAGCTGCCTCATGCCCGCATTTTGCTCTCCTAATTTCCTTCTTGAGTATACTGCTGTATCCCCTGTACACCTCCAGGGAATCCCTTGATTCCAGCTGCTTGTCCTGAGCCATGCCTCATTTTTTCTGGCCAAAACCTCAATATGTTTTGTCATCCAGGGTTCCGTACCCCTGCCAGCCGTGCCTTTCACCTTAACAGGAACATAAAGACCCTGAACTCTAGCTATTTAACTTTTAACGGTCTTCCACTTGTCGGAGGTCCCTTTGCTCTTTAACAAGCTACTCCAAACAACCCTTGCAAGCTTATGTCTAATTCCATCAAAATTCACCTTGCCCCAATTTAGAACATGCACCTGTGGATCAGTTTTGTCCCTTTCCATAACTATTTTAAAATTAATAGAACGATGGTCACTGGTCCCAAAATGACCCCCCCATCGACACCTCAGTCACTTTCCCTGCCCTATTTCCTAAGAGTAGGTCAAGTTTTACCCTTTTCCGAGTAGGGCCATCCACATACTGCCTGAGGAAACTTTCCTGAACATGCTTAACAAATTCCACCCCATCTAAGCCCTTAACACAATGGCAGTCCATGTCTATGTTAGGAACATTAAAATCCCTACTATGACAACCCTATTACTCCTGCAAGTCTCCCCAATCTCCCTGCATATTTGTTCTTCTAATTCCCATTGACTATTTAGCACAACCCCAATGAGGTCACCATCCCCTTATTTCTTTGTTCCACCCACAAAGCCTCACTGGATGATCTCTCGGTTATTTCATCTCTGACTATTTCATCTCTGACTACTGCCGTGATGCTCCCTTTAATCAGAAATGCAACTCCCCTCCTCTCTATCCCCCACCTCTGTCCTGCCTAAAGCACCTGTACCCTGGAACATTAAGCTGCCAGGCATTTGGAATCAGGGTTTTTTTTATAGTATAGTGTGAAACTCCAGCCATTGAGTTATCAGATTCAGTGATTGGAGTTGGAAGAAGTAAAATGTTTTGTGGTGAATTGTGCAGCTTTTACACCATTGGGAGATTATCATAGAATTTACAGTGCAGAAGGAGGCCACTCGGCCCATCGAGTCCGCACCGGCTCTTGGAAAGAGCACCCCACCCAAGGTCCACACCTCCACCCCATCCCCACAACCCAGCAACCCCACCCTACACTAAGGGCAATTTTGGACACTATGGGCAATTTAGCATGGCCAATCCAACTAACCCGCACATCTTTGGACTGTGGGAGGAAACCGGAGCACCCGGAGGAAACCCACGCACACACGGGGAGGATGTGCAGACTCCGCACAGACAGTGACCCAAGCCGGAATCGAACCTGGGACCCTGGAGCTGTGAAGCATTTGTGCTATCCACAATGAATTGCACCCAAGCTAAAGAGCCTCCTGAGTGTGTGTGGGGCTAAGACGTATAAGCTGATAAGGAATTTAGCAACACCACAGAAGGCGGGTACATTTCATTTGCAGATTTAGTTGCACACATTCAGAATTATCGCCATCTAAGCTCTCAGTGATTATCCAACCTTTTAAATTCCATTGTCATTTTCGTAAGGCAAGACAGTCGGTAGCTACCTTTTTTGCTGAATTGCGACTGAGCAATGTGAGTTTGGGGCAGTATTAGAGGACAGATTAGTCTGCAGCATTAACGAAGACAGCACGTAGCTTGTTGGGGGAAGCCACACTGACATTCAAGAAGGCTCTTGAGGTTTCTGAGGGAATGGAAATGGCCGCCATCTATGCAAAAGTCCAATGGCAGAGCACAGCCGGGTGCATCAATTAAGAAAAGAGCCAGCAAATAAAAAGATAGATGCAATGGAATGTTTCAGGTGTGGAGGCAAATTCATGGATGCAGCCTGTCACAATGATGGGACATTTGGCTAAAAAGTTGAGGTGTGCTAAGAGTAAGTCGAAGGCTGGGAAGGAATTGCGAATTCAAAGAAGCTGCAATCTGCTACACATCACATGGAAAAACAGAGCAGGAAGAAGAGCCCTCCTATAACATGTTTAATGTGAGTGAGGCACACACGGAACCTGTCTGTGCTACAGTGGAGGTCAATGGATGGAAAATTAAGATGGAGGTGGATATAGGAGCTTCAGCATCTGTCATCAGTGAGGAGACCCACAGGACGATTTGGTTCTCGAAACAGGTGCCAGCCCTTCTCAGACAGGGATAACCTTTGGACATACGCCTGCAAGATTATACCATTACTTGGAGCTTTGGCGGTGGACAGTGCATACAACAGGCAAGAAGCAAGGGCACGACTCCTGGTAGTAAAAGGCCATGGGCCCAGTCTGCTCGGGCACGACTGGCTCGTGAAAATCCAGTTGAATTGGTGTGAGATAAAGCAGACAACAGTGATAGAGGATGTCATTCAGAAATATCTTGAGGTTTTCCAAAGATGAACTGAGTACATTGCAGGCATTACAGTGAAGTTGTTGTAGATCCTCAGTCTACTCCTTGCTTTTTAAAATTGCGGACAGTGCCCTATGCCATGAAAGTCAAAGTGGAGGAGGAGTTGGAGCAGTTGCAAAGGCTAGGATTCATTGAACGCATTCAGTTCTCACGGTGGACAGCTTCAATTGTTCCTGTTCTTAAAAGTGATGGTACTGTGGACGTGGGGATTACAAACTTACCATTAATCAATTTTCCAAGCTGGACGTATATCCATTGCCGAGGGCAGAAGATCGGTTTTCAACGCTTGCAGGATGCAAGATGTTTTCAAAACTTGACATGAGTCAAGCCTTTAAACAGCTCTTGTTAGAGGAGAACTCAAAGCAGTATGTCAAAATCAACACCCACAAGGGTTTGTTCAAATACGTGGGGCAAGATTCTCCACTCCCGCGCCGGTTGGGAGAATTTCCCGGGCCGCCGGTCCGACGCCCTCCCGTGATTCTCCCAAGCAGCGGGAAAGGCCCCGTCGCGTTCCACGGGCCGCAGGCCGGAGAATCGCCAGAGACACCCAAAATGGCGATTCTCCGGCACCCCCACTATTCTCAGGCCCGGATGGGCCGAGCGGCCAGGCCAGAACGGCGGGTTCCCCCCGGCATCGTCCACACCTGGTCGCTGCCATCGTCAACGGTGTGTGAACGCTGGGGGGGCGGCCTGCGGGGGGGCGAGGGGGGATGCTGCACCGGGGGGTACCTCAAATGTGGGGTGGCCCGCGATCGGTGCCCACCGATCGTCGGGCCGTCCTCTCTGAAGGAGGACCTCCTTCCTTCCGCGGCCCCGCAAAATCTGTCCGCCATCTTCTTGCGGGGCGGACTTAGAGAGGACGGCAACCACGCATGCACGGGTTGGCGCCGGCCAACCCCCCGCATGCGCGGATGACGGCAGTTATGCGGCGCCGGCCGCGTCATCTATGCGGCGCCGCCTTTACGCGGGCGACAAGGCCTGGCGCGTGTAGATGACGCGGCCCCGATCCTAGCCCATTGTCAGGGCCTGAATAGGTTGGGATCGGGGCCGTTTCACGCCATCGTGAACCTCGACGCCGTTCACGATGCCGTGGCCACTTCGGCGCGGGAGTGGAGAATCCCGCCCAACCTTTTGGTTTTTGGGGTGTCTTCCAGTCTGGCGATTTTTCATAGGACAATGGACATCTGTTACAGGGGATTCTCTGTGTGGCAGTTCACTGATATCCTGATCACAGGGAAAACTGAGGAGGAGCACATCAACAACCTGGAGCAAGCGGTAAAGAGATCTTCAGAGACAGGGTCTTTTATAGGTTTCATGGATGCGCATTCTCAGTGGTTAAAAGTACACATCATGAGCAATATTACAGCTTCCATTAAGGCAGAGAAGCTACGCCAAGTTTCTTCAACTCCTGGCTTATCAGGTTCTCTGATTTCTGATAACGAGACAATGTTTAAGAGAGTTTTGCTCCAAGAGTTTATGCATAGAAATGGAATATGCTATGTGCTTACTGCTCCTTTTCATCCCATGTTGAATGGTTTAGCAGAGAGAGCTGTACAGACACTGAACGAAGGACTGAAGAAAATGGCAGGCGGTACATTGGGAACTCAGCTCTCACAGGTCCTGTTTCAGTGTTGTATCATGCCACAAACAACAACAGGACTTTCACCTGCTGAAATGTTGATGGGTAGGAAACCTGGTTCTACTACATCCAGATGTCAAAGCGAGAGTGGAAAAAAGGAGACAGGAGATGCAGGAATAACCAACGGATCCGCCTTGTGGAGCCGCACATGTTTACGGAGAAGCACGGTTCCCGGAGTTGTGAGCCAAGTTGGGAGCGATACCCCGGATGTGGACTTCCTGGGGAAGGCAAAAAGACGTTTGTGTGGTGTCCTGTTAGTAGCAGTGCAGAGTAATGAACGAATGGAATGTAGTGCATCAGGGAGGACCTCGTGCCAGCGGGAGGCCGGTAGATTTCTGGACCGCAGGGTCAGCTGGACGGCCCTCCATACTGTCCCATTCTCCCTTTCTACCTGTCCGTTTCCCCGGGGGTTGTAGCTCGTCGTTCTGCTGGAGGCGATACCCCTGCTGAGCAGGAACTGACGTAGCTCATCACTCATGAATGAGGATCCCCTGTCACTGTGGATGTAGGCGGGGAAGCCGAACAGAGTGAAGATAGAATTAAAGGCTTTAATGACGGTGGCAGACGTCGGGGCATGGGATGGCGAAGGGAAACCGGGAGTATTCATCGATCACACTGAGGAAATATGTGCGTCGATCGGAGGAGGGGAGGGGGCCTTTGAAATCCACGCTGAGGCGTTCACCAGGTGCGCGCGGTCCGGCCGGTAGAAGTGCGGCTTGCACTCCGCACAGACCTGGCAGTCCCTGGTGATTGTCCTTACTTCCTCGACGGAGTAGGGCAAACTTCGTGCCTTAATGAAATGGTACAACCGAGTGACCCCTGGGTGACAAAGGCTGTCATGCAGGGTCCGGATTCGGTCTACCTGTGCGCTGACACATGTACCTCGGGATAGGGTGTCTGGGGGCTTGTTGAGTTTGCCAGGGCGATACCTAATCTCGTAATTATAGGTGGAGAGCTCGATTCTCCACCGCAAGAGTTTATCAATTTTGATCTTGTCCCGCTGTGTGTTGTTGAACTTGAAATGAAATGAATGAAAATCGCTTATTGTCACAAGTCGGCTTCAAATGAAGTTACTGTGAAAAGCCCCTAGTCGCCAGATTCCGGCGCCTGTTCGGGGAGGCTGGTACAGGAATTGAACCCGTGCTGCTGACCCGGCTTGGTCTGCTTTAAAAGCCAGCTATTTAGCCCACTGTGCTAAACCAGCCCCTGCCTCAGTTGCCTCAGCAGACACTGATCCCTCACGGTGCTGCGGACCCGGGTTCGATTCCGGCCCCAGGTCACTGCCTGTATGGAGTTTGCACATTCTCCCCGTGTCTGGTAATGCCTCCAATGTCGCACAGCCTCAACGATAGCCTGGGCCTCTTTTTCGACGGATGAGTGCTGAATTTCAGAGGCATGGAGGGTGCGGGAAAAGAATGCCACGGGCCTGCCTGCCTGGTTGAGGGTGGCAGCAAGGGGGACGTCTAATGCATCGCTTTCTACTTGGAAAGGAAGTGTTTCGTCTACAGCGTGCATTCCAGATTTGGCAATTTCAGCTCTGATCCGGGCGAAAGCCTGTTGGGCCTCGGCCGTCAGGGGAAACTGGGTGGACTGTATGAGTGGGTGGGCCTTGTCCGCATAGTTTGGGACCCACTGAGCGTAATATGAGAAGAACCCCAGGCAGCGTTTGAGGGCCTTGGGGCAGTGGGGGAGGGGGAGCTCCATGAGGGGGCGCATGCGATCGGGATCGGGCCCCAGAACTCCGTTATGGACCACGTAGCTGAGGATGGCTAAGCTGTTTGTGCGGAACACACACTTCTCCTTGTTGTACATGAGGTTGAGGGGAGTGGCGGTGCGGAGAAATTTAGGGAGGTTGGCGTCGTGGTCCTGCTGATCATGGCCACAGATGGTCACATTGTCTAGGTACAGAAACGTGGCCCGCAAGCCGTACTGGTCGACCATTCGGTCCATCTCCCTTTGGAAGACCGAAACCCCGTTGGTGACGCCGAAGGGGACCCTAAGGAAGTGATATAGCCGGCCGTCTGCCTCGAAGGCGGTGTATGGCCGGTCCGATTTACGGATGGGGAGCTAGTGGTAAGCAGATTTCAGGTCCACCGTTGAGAAGACCCGGTACTGTGCAATCTGGTTAACCATGTCAGATATGCGTGGGAGGGGGTACGCGTCGAGCTGCGTGTACCTGTTGATGGTCTGGCTGTAGTCCACGACCATTCGATTTTTCTCCCCAGACTTAACCACTACCACTTGAGCTCTCCAAGGGCTGTTGCTGGCCTCCATGACTCCCTCCTGAAGCAACCACTGGACCTCGGACCTGATGAAGGTCTTATCCTGGGTGCTGTACCGTCTGCTCCTGGTGGTGATGGGTTTGCACTGTGGAGTTAGATTGGCAAAGAGGGAAGGAGGATCGACTTTTAGGGTCTCAAGGCCGCATACAGTGAGGGGTGGTTAAGGGTCCGCCAAATTTAAGGGTCAGGCTCTGGTGGTTGCACTGGAAGTCCAGGCCAAGGATAAGTGCAGCGCAGAGGTTAGGGAGGACGTAGAGGTGAAAGCCATGGACCTCTATGCCTTGGACTGTGACCGTGCAGTACCCCTGGATCGCTACGCAATGGGATCCAGAGGTCAGGGAGATACTTTGATTGGTAGGGTGTACCTTAAGGGGGCAGCGCCTTACCGTATTTGGGTGTACAAAGCTCTCGGAGCTCCCGGAGTCCAGTAGGCAGGAGGTCACATGGCCATTGACTTTCACGCTAGTGGATGCGTTGGTCAGATTATGAGGTCAGAACTGGTCGATTGCCATGGAGGCGAGCCGTGGTTGATCGTCGGGTAGTGAGGCGGCCATTGAGTTGAGGTCCTGTAATGCCGTTGGTGTCCATGTGCTGCAGGGTGGACAAGAGGGCGGCGCCTGGAGATCCTGGGGATTACAAAATGGCGGCGCCCATGGAACACACATTGCGGGGGTGGAGCAAGATGGCAGCGCCCATGAAACGCACGTGTTGTGCAGGGGAGAAGATGGCAGCGCCCATTGGTCGCATTTGGCCAGGGGGAGGAGAGGAGGATGGTGGCGCCCATTGTCCGTGACCGGGGGTGGTGGGGCGGGGAAGGGGGGCGGCGGTGGCGACCGCGGCCGCCGAGCGGGCCTGGCACACTGCAGCGAATTGGCCCTTCTTCCCGCAGGCCTTACAAAGGGCCGGGCAGCGTTGGCGGGGGTGTCTTTGCTAGCCGCAAAAATAGCATCGGGGCCCCCCGGAGATCACTGGCTGGTGCGTAGCGCAGGCGTATTGGGTGGGTAGCGCCCCCGCTGGGGAGGCTGCGTGTGGGGCCCATGAAGCGTAGGAGGAGTGGGCCGCGCGGTTGAGGGCATAGGACTGTACATTGCGCAGGGCGACCGTCACGGAAAGCGCTAGTGTTTTAGTCTCTGCGAGGTCGCGCGTGGCCCCTTCTAGGAGCTGCTGCCTGATAACATCAGACCCAATCCCAGTTACAAAGGCGTCTCGCATAAGGAGATATGAGTGCTCCTTAGCTGTAATGTCCTGGCAGTCACAGGCCCAAACTAGTGGGATCAGGGCCCTCCAGAAGTCTTCAATTGACTCACCAGGTAGTTGAATACGCGTTGCGAGCGCGTGTCTGGCGAAGAGCGTGTTCGTCTTGTGTTCATAGTTTTCTTTGAGTCGAGTCATGGCATCAGCGTAATTGGGCGCATCCTGGATCAGCGGGAAGACTTTGGGGCTGAGTCTGGAGTACAAATTTTGGATCTTCTGAGCCTCTGGAACAGGGGTCGGCGCCGCGTTGATATACGCTTCAAAACAAGCTAGCCAGTGCTGAAAGTCCTTTCTGGCGTCGCTTGAGTGTGGATCCAGCTGCAGGTGATCTGGTTTAATCCGGAGGTCCATCTTCTGAATCGGATACTAATAAATTGAGGCACGATCAATTTGACTGGAGACGAAGTTGAATCCAAACTGAGGCTTTATTAGTATCAGATGTGTGGCCTCCCACGGCAGCTGGCGAAATGGCTGCGAGCTGGAGCCCACGCATATTTATAACCCGGCTCCTGGGCGGAGCTAGCATGCAGGGGCCCAGGTGAACCTGTAGTGCAGGTTCTACCGTACAACCCTTAATATAAGAACACAGTGGTTTACCACAACCGGATTCACGATAGACATTGAGGAGGCTGACAAGCTGCAGCCGCTGATACACGCTTCACTTGCCACTCAGACCTTCCCTGCCAACAGGATGGCGGCGAGGAGAGCGGCCCCCCATTTCACGGACGCCGAGCTCATGATCCTGCTTGAAGGCATGGAACTGAGGTGGACGACCCTGTTCTCCGGCCGAGAAGGAGGGTGCCAGCCGCCGCCGTTCGCCATGCCTGGGCACAGGTGGCAGAGGCAATAAACGCCAGAAGCAACACTTTCCAGAGCAGCCAGCAGTGTAGAAAGAAACTGCACAACCACTTCTGGGCGGCAGGGTCAGTAGGCAACACCATGCTGCTTGCACCAACTCCCATCCCACACACCTGTAACCCTACGCCTCCCAACCAGTGGGAACCCCCCCACCCACGCACTCCCCGGCCCGCAGTCTAATCACATGTGTTGTCTTGTATCTTGCAGGACATGCTGGTGATGGGGCAGGCACTTCTAGTCTCTCCTGCCCCCAACCACAGCCACAGCCAGAGTCCCAGGTGCCGACCAGCAACGAGGACACCGACACAGACACGAGCCATGGACCTCAGACCCAGAACACCACGGAGCCTGAGTCCGATGATGAAACTGATTTCCCATCACGGCTGCCTGCAACACCCTCCACCATCCCAGACACACTCATGCAGCCAGGAATTACATGAGGGGATGTCGGCGAGCATCCAGCACCTGGAGGCGCAGGTGGAGGAGTCAAATCGCATGCAGCAGCAGGAGTGGTGTCGACCATGCATGCAAGCCAGGCCAACATTGTACGGGTGGCATCCGCAGTAGAGGCCTTGAGGATGAGGGTTTTTTCTATGGACTAGCATGTCCAAGGCCGAGGGCAATCTGTGCAGACATTGGTTGAGGCCCAGGACAAGGCTGCCCTCTCACAGGATGACAGAACCACCTGGACATTGCAGTGGCGCTCCTGGGCGTCAATGCTGGTCCTGGCTGAGAGCAGCGGCTGGCCAACATGGCACAGGTACAGAGAGGTGGCACAGTCCCAGAGGGAGATGGCGCAGTCACTGGCTAATGTGGCACACACACAGAAGGTAGTGGCATAGTTGCAGCATGATGTGGCGCAGTCCCAGATGGAGGTGGTCCACTCCCTGTGCTCCATGGACACGAGCATGCAAACCCTGGCCTCCAGCACTGACAGAGCCAGGTGGCGGGGGGGAGCTTCCGGGAGTAGCTCCGCTCACATGGTATGGCCCAGGGGCCATCAGGCACCCCGACGGAGGAGGAGGTGATGGGGTCTGTGCCGGTGACTCCCGCAGGGAAGGTGCCGGAAGACCTCAGCACCTCGGACTCCCCCCTTCATGTCCCTGGCGCATCACATAGGCAGCGAGCAGAACAGGCCGGCACCACGCCACCTGGGATGTCCAAGCAGCAGCCGGCCCAATCCAGGCCCGGTCGCCCCAGAAGTCTGCCAAAGGGGACCCAGGTCACAGTGGGAATCACAACAGGCCTCCTCCTCTCCTGATGTACCATCTGGGGAACCACCTAGACATAACGTTACGGCCTGTAAGGCAAAAAAGATAGATACCAATTAAGTTGGCATGGGTGCAGGGCACAGTTTAGTGATAGGGGCTAGGGCACGTATCTGTAAATATGTTTTCCCACTAAACACCTCTGCACAATGTTACAACATGCCTCGGTGCTCTGCCAGATGGGTGTGAAGGGTGGGCTGATCTGGGCTGGCCGCAGAGATGCAGGGACAGTTCAGCCAAAGCTCACCGCTCCGGTGTCCCATCCCCACCTCCAACACCCCCCCCCCCCCCCTCCCCCCCAACTGTTCTGTCCTCACCTCCACCACCTAAGGAATCGATGGCACCATGGAATGGTCAGCTCGCATGCAGGGATCACATGCAGTGGAAAGTGCTACCCTGGGCAGAAATCAGTAATTGTCAGATGATGCGGAGAACCATAGCTCATCGCAGAGCAGGTTGGCATCATCCTCCATCCCTTGGACCAGATTGCCTACCCAGGACCAGCATACTGTAGCGCGGCTGGTATGTATTGTGGAGGGGGTTGCAGGCGGGGAGGGTGGGTGTGGGATGCAGTGTCCATGTCCCAGGTCATTTCCCCCCCCACTCAGGGAACCTGGAGGTAGTCAGAGCGTCCAATGCACACTGACCCTGATGCACAGAAGGTGCGGCCTCCCATGCCTGCCTGGGCCCCATGTCCTGGTCCTCCTCACCCTCCTCCGCATCCTCTTCATTGGACGAGGCCTGGCGTACATCCTCCTCCTACAGCATGTCACTCCTCTCCTGCACGATGTTGTGGAAGATGCAGCAGACCGCCACGATCCGAGTGATCCTCTCACACCAAACTGGAGGGCCCCTCCAGAGCAGTCCAGGCAGCTGAACTGCATCTTCAGGATTGCCGAAGCATCACTTGGTCCCTGGTCACTGCATTGGCGATGTTGTAACGCGACTCTGGATAGGTGTCATCAGCCACACTGCAGAGGGAGGTGCACCTCGAAGAGACCAGAAACCATCGAGTGTGTTAGGATGAAGGCATAGACATGCATGATATGTATATGATGGGCACACACCAGCTGCACTTTCATCGAGTGGAATCCCTTTGGGTTTGTGTAGAGCGACCTGTCATCTCCAGGTGCTCATAGGATGGCATGCATCCCGTCGATCACCCCCTGGACCAGGGGCATCTCGGCGATGGCAGTGAACCCCGCTGCCCGGTGGGCTTGTTCCACATTGAAATGAATGTATTGAGCCGACTTGGCAGACAGGACCTCCGTGACGGCGAGATGCACCTGTATACCGAGCTTTGTGAGATCCCAGACACGTCCCAACTCGGAGCCCGGAAGGACCCCGTGGCATAGATGTTCAGAGTGACCGTCACCATGACGGCGACCAGGAGCGGGTGTCCTCTCGCATTCCCCCGTGGTGCCAGGTGCGCCATGATCTGACAAAGGAGGTGCCTCCTTTGCATCTCCACTTCCTCCTCGGCCTGTTGGGCGACCAGCTCTCCACCTTCAGCAGTTGTCTCCTGTTCCTCTGGAACAGGCTCCACTGCTTCCCCCTCCTTGAGCAGGTCCTGCTCATAAAGCCTCAGTGCATCTCGCAAGGCTGCGGCGACTGGGAGGAAGGCACCATTGCTGGTTGAATTCCAATATCTGTTGGCTGCACAGGGTGAAAGGCCAACCTATTAGCATGATGCATTATCCTGTGTCCGACCAGGTCCACCGGGTGACACAGTGTCCCCAGTGCGGGATTCGCCTGGAGGCTGACAAGCTGCAACCGCATATACACACTGCACTCCCCACACACAACATCCCAGGCAGCAGGATGGCATTGGTTGTGCTGGAGTACACCCATAGAGCTGATGGTTCAGCTGGGGCCAGAGGACACCTAGGGGGGTGGCCTGGGGGTACACTAATATGACACATGGCCCTAAGTTCACAGTGGGCAGTCAACGACATGCGCATGCACACTATGGCGATGTTGGACACTTTCTGTACCCACTCTCTCCCTCTCAGCAGCCGCCATGCCAGTTTCACGATTTTTAAGGGCAAAAGTGAGCTGCGCCGTCAGGAACTCAGCCCATCGGAGAGGGAGAATTGCAGAGGCCCCAGAGAACACCAGGTCAGGCCCGCAAATGACATGCAAATGGTGTTTATTGTACGTGCATTCTGGAACGCAATGACGCCGCTGTCGATGTGACAGAGAATTGCGATTTGGTGTCAAATTGGCGCTCGCGCCTTTTTGGCGTCGGAACCTTTTCTCCGCCCAATCGCATTTCCCGATTTCAGCGTCAGCCAACGGAGAATCCCACCCCTAACCTACCCACCTCATCCCATTTGCCAGAACTTGGTCCATGGCCTTGAATGTTATGATGTGCCAAGTGCTCATCCAGGTACTTTTTAAAGAATCCACTGGGCAAAAATGTTTTTCCCTCAAATCCCCCTTAAACCTCCTGCGCCTCACCTTGAACTTGTGTCCTGTCGTAACTGACCCTTCAACTCAGGGGAACAGCTGGGCTCTATACACCTGGTCCATGCCCCTCATAATCTTGTACACTTCGATCATGTTGCCCCTCAGTATTCTCTGCACCAGCGAAAACAACCCAAGCCTATCCAACCTCTCTTCGTAACTTAAATGTTCCATCCCAGGCAACAACCTGGTGAATCGCCTCTGCACCCCCTCCAGTGCAGTCACATCCTTCCGATAATGAGACAACCAGAATTGCACACAGTACTCCAGCTGTGGCCTCAACAAAGTTCTATACAGCTCCACCATTGTGGTGTTGGGTGCTCTGGTGCACAGATGAGCCAACACAGTTGTATGTGGTACAACTCTATTTTATTATAACTCTTATAATACAGTTCGTTCTGGATACTCTGCACGTGCTGTCTCCCTGAGTGTGTTTGGCAATAGATGTGTCCTGGTTCTCCTCTGCAGCTAATACTGACCACCAGGGGTCGTGTCTGTGCTTTTATATCTTTCTGTCATTGGTTGTGGTGTTGTGTGTTCTGATTTGTCTGTTGGTGTGTCTATCATGATGTGTGTGTTTGAATATCATGACATCCCCCCTTTTTACAAAGATATGTGCCTACGTGGTTATAAATATAATTGTGTCGTGAGTGCATCTAAGAGTGTGTGTGTGTTGTGTACAGCGTGTGTATATGACGTAACTATTTACATGGGGCGATGTCGGGTGCGTCACACTAACAAGGTTGTACCATAACAAAACTTGGATGCGAGAGAAAAAAAACTTGAACATTGGTCCGGTCAGACGATATCTGGAACAATAAACAACAACAGGTTATAATACAGAAGTGTTTGACTTTTTGAACGTATTAACAGCGTTATAAGTCCAGTCTAATGGGTGACCGCCTCAAGAATGGGCTGGTCCTCAAGCCGGTTCAGCTGTGGAGATTTGGGGTCACACTGGTTCACCTTGGACTGTTGGAGGTGATGCTGTTGCCGAAGTCTCTACTTTACCATTTGTTGTACTTCGTGCAGTACTTTTAGTAAAAACAACAGGGTTGTGGTGATGATGGGAGACTTCAACTTCCCCAATATTGACTGGGACTCACTTAGTGCCAGGGGCTTAGACGGGGCAGAGTTTGTAAGGAGCATCCAGGAGGGCTTCTTAAAACAATATGTAAACAGTCCAACTAGGGAAGGGGCGGTACTGGACCTGGTATTGGGGAATGAGCCCGGCCAGGTGGTAGATGTTTCAGTAGGGGAGCATTTCGGTAACAGTGACCACAATTCAGTAAGTTTTAAAGTACTGGTGGACAAGGATAAGAGTGGTCCGAGGATGAATGTGCTAAATTGGGGGAAGGCTAATTATAACAATATTAGGCGGGAACTGAAGAACATAGATTGGGGGCGGATGTTTGAGGGCAAATCAACATCTGACATGTGGGAGGCTTTCAAGTGGCAGTTGAAAGGAATACATGACAGGCATGTTCCTGTGAGGAAGAAAGATAAATACGGCAATTTTCGGGAACCTTGGATGACGAGTGATATTGTAGGCCTCGTCAAAAAGAAAAAGGAGGCATTTGTCAGGGCTAAAAGGCTGGGAACAGACGAAGCCTGTGTGGCATATAAGGAAAGTAGGAAGGAACTTAAGCAAGGAGTCAGGAGGGCTAGAAGGGGTCATGAAAAGTCATTGGCAAATAGGGTTAAGGAAAATCCCAAGGCTTTTTACACTTACATAAAAAGCAAGAGGGTAGCCAGGGAAAGGGTTGGCCCACTGAAGGATAGGCAAGGGAATCTATGTGTGGAGCCAGAGGAAATGGGCGAGGTACTAAATGAATACTTTGCATCAGTATTCACCAAAGAGAAGGAATTGGTAGATGTTGAGTCTGGAGAAGGGGGTGTAGATAGCCTGGGTCACATTGTGATCCAAAAAGACGAGGTGTTGGGTGTCTTAAAAAATATTAAGGTAGATAAGTCCCCAGGGCCGGATGGGATCTACCCCAGAATACTGAAGGAGGCTGGAGAGGAAATTGCTGAGGCCTTGACAGAAATCTTTGGATCCTCGCTGTCTTCAGGGGATGTCCCGGAGGACTGGAGAATAGCCAATGTTGTTCCTCTGTTTAAGAAGGGTGGCAGGGATAATCCCGGGAACTACAGGCCGGTGAGCCTTACTTCAGTGGTAGGGAAATTACTGGAGAGAATTCTTCGAGACAGGATCTACTCCCATTTGGAAGCAAATGGACGTATTAGTGAGAGGCAGCACGGTTTTGTGAAGGGGAGGTCGTGTCTCACTAACTTGATAGAGTTTTTCGAGGAGGTCACTAAGATGATTGATGCAGGTAGGGCAGTAGATGTTGTCTATATGGACTTCAGTAAGGCCTTTGACAAGGTCCCTCATGGTAGACTAGTACAAAAGGTGAAGTCACACGGGATCAGGGGTGAACTGGCAAGGTGGATACAGAACTGGCTAGGCCATAGAAGGCAGAGGGTAGCAATGGAGGGATGCTTTTCTAATTGGAGGGCTGTGACCAGTGGTGTTCCACAGGGATCAGTGCTGGGACCTTTGCTCTTTGTAGTATATATAAATGATTTGGAGGAAAATGTAACTGGTCTGATTAGTAAGTTTGCAGACGACACAAAGGTTGGTGGAATTGCGGATAGCGATGAGGACTGTCTGAGGATACAGCAGGATTTAGATTGTCTGGAGACTTGGGCGGAGAGATGGCAGATGGAGTTTAACCTGGACAAATGTGAGGTAATGCATTTTGGAAGGGCTAATGCAGGTAGGGAATATACAGTGAATGGTAGAACCTTCAAGAGTATTGAAAGTCAAAGAGATCTAGGAGTACAGGTCCACAGATCACTGAAAGGGGCTACACAGGTGGAGAAGGTAGTCAAGAAGGCATACGGCATGCTTGCCTTCATTGGCCGGGGCATTGAGTATAAGAATTGGCAAGTCATGTTGCAGCTGTATAGAACCTTAGTTAGGCCACACTTGGAGTATAGTGTTCAATTCTGGTCGCCACACTACCAGAAGGATGTGGAGGCTTTAGAGAGGGTGCAGAAGAGATTTACCAGAATGTTGCCTGGTATGGAGGGCATAAGCTATGAGGAGCGATTGAATAAACTCGGTTTGTTCTCACTGGAACGAAGGAGGTTGAGGGGCGACCTGATAGAGGTATACAAAATTATGAGGGGCATAGACAGAGTGGATAGTCAGAGGCTTTTCCCCAGGGTAGAGGGGTCAATTACTAGGGGGCATAGGTTTAAGGTGAGAGGGGCAAAGTTTAGAGTAGATGTACGAGGCAAGTTTTTTACGCAGAGGGTAGTGGGTGCCTGGAACTCACTACCGGAGGAGGTAGTGGAGGCAGGGACGATAGGGACATTTAAGGGGCATCTTGACAAATATATGAATAGGATGGGAATAGAAGGATACGGACCCAGGAAGTGTAGAAGATTGTAGTTTAGTCGGGCAGTATGGTCGGCACGGGCTTGGAGGGCCGAAGGGCCTGTTCCTGTGCTGTACATTTCTTTGTTCTTTGTTCTTTGTTCTTTGTGCAGTGCTTGGTTTTTTCATTCGTGCAAATATAACATTCAACATCTTTGTTAGTGGTGCCCTGGCTGTGGTTTGGTTCTGGTGGCGATGGAAGGGGCATGATCCGTGGCACCTCCACGAAGTCATCCTTGGGAACCAGTGGAGGATCCGGCGTGTGCGTACGGTGCAGTTGCGAGCGTGGAAGGCGGCACAAAGCCCGCTGATTTCGCCTACGCACCAATCCATCCGCCCTGCATACCAGGAACAAGGTGGAGTCTGTTTTCTTTTTATGTTTGTGGTGGACGGCATCTTGTAGCCGATGGGTCGTTGCCATCGAAGTAGCACCATCACTAATATCATGCAAGGCGATGACTGTGCCAGATGTGGAAGTTGGCCAAGACCGTGTACGCTGGTTCCGGCCACCTGCTGTGCCGGAAGGGCGACTCCGCAGAGAAACGTCGAAGCATGTCGCCTTGGAGAGAGAATTGTTGCTCGCATCAACGTCTGGCGATGGCGCGAGTTGGTGTGTCCATCTTGGACCGCCGGTGCTGGTTGCCACTGCCGACCCAGTGGGACTGCCACGCGATCCATTCCCTGTCGCCGTGGCATCTGCCGTCACCCTGAGCGTGCCATCACCGAGGCCGCGACACCGCCCGTCCGGAGCAAGGTCTGGCGTGCGCAAATCAGAGTCGGCGCTTGGCTGCTCCCCATCTGGAGTCCGGTCTGCCTTCCGTCGATGCCCCCCGTCCGGAGTCCCAACAGGTTCACTGGAGGCAGCCGAGATTCCCTGAAGCTGCACTTCTGGAGTCGGAACATGCAGGAATGCACCAACCAGTGGAGAGGCTCGAGCCATCGAGGGTGGAAGCGGTGCGCCGCCACCGCCGTCGTCAGTGGTCCCACCGTGATCGTTGTGTGCCTCGGTACGCACTAGGCGAGGTCTGTCACCTTGCACCTTTTGCATGGGAAGTGGGATGCTGTCGTCACTCGTCTCACATCCCGTGGATAGATCGTCATTAGCAGCTTGCTGTTCACTAGGGTTGGGTAAATTGTCAGAGTTTTCATCTGGTGGTGCACACCATGTCGGTGGACTGTCATTGTCTTGCCATTGTCCTTCATTTGGGCTTTTCTTCTTTGGAACTTTAAATCTTCCCCCAGACATTGCAGAACCTTGTTTATTACCCCCAAATTCTCCCATATGTATGGTCTCGAATATAGGATCCACTGTTTCTATCGACATTGTACCATTTTCCAAAGAACATTCCGTTTCACTTTTCTTCTCAGGTACCTCATATGTAACTTTGTTTAATGTACATGCCTTCATGGTCTCTGGGTCTGATTTTGCTGGGACTGGCATGGTCACAGTCTCTCTTTTACTGTTCTCAATTGCCCACATTATACTCCCCATACATAACTGCTTAATCACTGGGGTAAGTGTGGTACAATGGATAATCGGGTCGACCTTATCTGCATCTTCACCATTAGTGGAAAGCACACTTGGTTCACTTGAAACTGCTGTGGGTTTTAAATTCGTTATCTGGCTACTCGATGTCGGTGTCCTCAGGATTCTTGCTCCAATGTTCTGCTCAATAATCAGTGGAGTGTGTATAGGTTCAATGCAATTAATGTTCCCCTCCAGGTTTGAAGAGTCATTACTGACTAACTGCTGGTCTCCGAAGTTGGGATTTTGCGGCATTGTGTTGAAGGGAGACATTTGTCCCTGCTGTAGATATGATTCAGGTTGTGGTATTTCCATTACCTGAGGATCAATGTCTTGTCCATTTTTTCGATCCGTACTAAAACACTGGCAATTCTCAGTCTGCTCCTTGCAAGTTAAACATTCAATTAATTTCGTTAGCAAATCCTCAGCATCCTTCTGTGGCCGTGCAGCATTATTAATCTCTGTTCGGCTACAATGATCCTGAAGGTCAGCGCATAAACCTTTTTTCTTCGGGCTTGGACGAGGCGATTCCTTTGGCTTGTCTTCAGTTGGGCTTGAACAGTCTTCAGCGCTGTGCCCTTTATTGTAGCATGAGAGACCGTCATGGTCATGCTGCTGTGTAGTGGAGCATGGTAGGCTGTTATAGCCTTCTTGCTGTTCACGGGAGCATGGCAGACTTGCATCGTCTGCCGCTGGTTGCTCAGGAGAGGTTGCTAGACCCTCATGGTCTTGTTCCTGCAAGGACTGCGCTCTGGAGTCTTGCGTTCCTTCCATCGTGGAGTCCGTCCACGAGCTCTCTGTGGAGGCTTGTGACACTGGAGTCACTTCTTGTTCGTGCAAGGACTGCGCTCTGGAGTCTTGCGTTGCTTCTATCGTGGAGGCTGTCCACGAGCTCTCTGTGGAGGCTTGTGACACTGGAGTCACTTCTTGTTCGTGCAAGGATTGCGCTCTGGAGTCTTGCATTGCTTCTATCGTGGAGGCTGTCCACGAGCTCTCTGTGGAGGCTTGTGACACTGGAGTCACTTCTTGTCCGTGCAAGGACTGCGCTCTGGAGTCTTGCATTTCTGCAATTGTGGAGTCTGTCCACGAGCTTGCTGTGGAAGCTTGTGACACTGGAGTCACTTCTGGTTCATGCGAGGACTGCACTCTGGAGTCTTGCATGTCTTCTTTCATAGAGTCGGGAACGTTGAGCGGGACGTGGACCACGCTCTGTGTGGCAGCAGGGCACTCTCCGTGTGCTTGCACCGCTCCCTGTCTGTTAATGTCAGGCTGCAGCATCATCCGGTACTGATAAGTTGGAACGTCATATCTGCTGGATTGAAGATCCTCAAATCCGAAAAATGAATCCGCATCTGCGTCGGATTCAATGTGGGGGCCGCCAATGTGCAACACGAAAGGTTCGTCCGAGTCATAGTCATATAGGACCACGGAGCTATCATTGGGCTCGCGAGGTCCGGAAACACTGTAAAAATCGTCATCGAAGTATTCAAGGTCGGAATCATCGGCTTGTGCGTAGGTAACTGCTTGTCGGAGGGTTCTTCGGAGGTTAAATTCATCTCCTGGGTCAATTTGCGGCACTGTGCTGTCATTCCAGGTGAAGGAAGGTTGTTTTACAGCTTTAACAGATTTTTGTTTTTTTGATTTGGGACGTTTCCCTTTTAAATTGGATTTGGGACATTTCCCTTTTAAATTGGTGCAGTCTGGGGCCTCTGACATCCTGACGCTCGGTATGTAGCACGTAGGAAGCGACTGCGCATGCTCAGATCGCTGTTCCTTTACCGATGGCCGTTTTCTTGACTGCGCATGCGCAGCATCTCGCGCATGCGCAAACGAAACTTCCGGTTCTGCGCACTTCTCGCGCAACTGTGCTAGCGTTATACCTTTAGCAAGATGGCCGCCGACCTCGACCCAGCCTTTTCTCAGGCCCGGGATTTGGGGCTCCGGGATCCCAGCCACGAGGTGAGTACTGCAGCTTTTCTTACCTTTAAGTCCCCATTGGATTGCGTATTCTTCACAGTACTTGGAGAATTTGCCCAGGACTGCCTGGTAATCGTGCCTTTGCTGCCTCCTGAAGAACCTGAACCTTCTGAACATTGCTCTTGCCCTTGCACCGGCGACGGTGAGGAGAAATTCAATTTTTTCCTTATCATCCAGGTCCTTGAGTTCAGCTGCCGCCAGGAACAACTCGAACATTTGCCGGAATCGCCGCCAGTTTTCGTGGAGGTCGCCGTCGCACTGGAGCGCCTGCGGAACCGGGAGCTCGTACATCATGCCTGGGCACTGCTGGTTGTCTCTGTACACTGAGGTATGCCGGCAGGTATCGATCCACTCCTGTACCATGTGGTGTTGGGTGCTCTGGTGCACAGATGAGCCAACACAGTTGTATGTGGTACAACTCTATTTTATTATAACTCTTATAATACAGTTCGTTCTGGATACTCTGCACGTGCTGTCTCCCTGAGTGTGTTTGGCAATAGATGTGTCCTGGTTCTCCTCTGCAGCTAATACTGACCACCAGGGGTCGTGTCTGTGCTTTTATATCTTTCTGTCATTGGTTGTGGTGTTGTGTGTTCTGATTTGTCTGTTGGTGTGTCTATCATGATGTGTGTGTTTGAATATCATGACAACCATGACCTCCCTGCTTTTGTAATTTATGCCTCGATTGATAAAGGCAAGTGTCCCATATGCCTTTTTCACCACCCTATTAACCATCCCTCCTGCCTTCAGAGATCTATGGACAAACACGCCAAGGTCCTTTTGTTCCTCAGAACTTCCCAGTGTCAGGCCATTCATTGAATACTTACTTGTCACATTACTCCTTCCAAAGTGTATCATCTCACATTTTTCAGGGGTAAATTTCACCTGCCACTTTTCTGCCTATTTGACCACCTCATCTATATCTTTCTATAACCCAAGACACTGAACCTCACTGTTAACCACCCGGCCAATCTTTTTGTCATCCACAAACTTCCTGATCCTACCCCCACATGGTCATCTATGTCACTTATATAAATGACAAAAAATAGGGGGCCGAGCATAGATCCCTGAAGTACGCCACTGGACACTGACGTCCAGTCACTAAACCAGCCATCAGTCATCACCTCTGTCTCCTACAGCTAAGCCAATTTTGAATCCACCTTATCAAGTTACCCTGTATCCCATGTGCATTTGCCTTCTTAATAAGTCTCCCATGTGGGACCTTTTCAAAGGCTTTGCTGAAATCTATGTAAACTACATCAACCAGACTACCCTCATCTGCACATACCTGGTCACATGCTCAAAAAATTCAATCAAATTTGTTAGGTATGACCTCCCTCTGTCAAACCGATACTGACTATTCCTGATTAAACCTTGGTGAGATATCACCAAGAGGAGATAGATTCTCTCCTTCAGAATTTTCTCCAATAGTTTCCTTACCACTGACGTGAGACTCACTGGTCTGTAGTTCTCTGGCTTGTCTCTACAACCTTCCTTAAATAGTGGGACCACATTCGCTGTTCTCCAGTCCTCTGGCACCTCCCCGTTCGTGCCTATGGATTTGTGAGAGTTCATAAAACTCTTCTGCTGTATATTGACAATAATATGTTGAAAGATGGTTGCAGCCATGGAACAAGTGTTCTTGTTGTACCCTATCAGACAAACACACAGACTGCAAATACTTCTACTGTTACACAATATCCACCAAGGAAAGATGGAGATGGAAACTGAACCCATAGCTGCAGGTAATGCCTTCAAGAGGCAGTGTGTAGATGAAGAAATCCTCAGATGCTTGACTAATCAATACTATATTCTCCATTGAGGGAGGAAAAGTTCTTATTCTCTGCTCTATGATACATGATATTGCCATTGATAGAAAGAAGCAACTTGCACCTTTGCAGTATCTTATCACGTTGCTCAGAAACATACCCAAATGCTTCAGATAGAATCAAATGCTTTGAAGAGTACTGTTGTTACAAAGGCAAATATAAAAAACATTTATCTCACAATGGTGTTCCATAGACAATAATCAAATGAATGGCCAATTATCCATTTATTACTAACGTTGATTGAAGGAAAATTACTGGCTGATACGCCAATAATTATGGGATCAGTGGAGTTTTTGCCTTGTTTGTGGCCAATGAAATCAGAGTTGAGTTCTAGCATTTTGAGAAACTGGCCAGTATGAATGAAGTATGAAGACCACAGCTGCCATGTTCGTGTAATCAAAGCCGACTTGAGCCTAAACTTGATAATCGCCTCCTCCCTTGGAGCTCTTCCTCGCATGTTCCTTTGTCTTGACCAAATTTCATCAGGGCCAAGGCAGCTGCATTGTTCTTTGTTGCATTGCCTTTTCTACCACCTGGAAGGACTATGCTCAGATACTGGAATCATTCAGTTTTTGTGTAGGTGAAATAGTTCTCTCACACAAATGCAGACAGCTTCAGCTTCTTAAATATCCCTGGTGACCTTGCTGGCTATGAAGGACAATTCTTAAAAATGACGCACTGTCTGTTATAACCTGCCCGAAACCTATTGGCTGGGGACAATTGGTTATCCCATGATTCTTGGGCGTATGAGCTCACCCAATGAATGGGGCGGGCTGTCACCAGTAGTTGCAGCTGTATAAATAGAGTTGGCCAGTGTGGTACCGGCTAGAGAAGGAAGCAGTGGTGAGCTACTGCTGCTGTGTACATATTGTTGTAAATAAAGTTATTTTCTGTTTGACTCTACAAACTCGTGCTGGATTCTTCGTGGCCCTCACAAAACTGTCACACACATAACTGAACCAATCACACAATCTGTATATTTATGTAGTAACTTGGCTCCACCAGTTCGGGACAAACATGTTGATTTGCACAACATGCTATTTACAGAGTAGTGCAGCCACAATGCTGCCAGTCTGCCGCCTGGATCAAACTGAACAAAAGCCCCCACTCTGCTCAGGCTGGCCCATGCGCTAGAGACTGATTGGACAAAAGCCCTTCAGAAGATTGCCCCTTCAAGGAGCCAGCTACTACATCACTCCCCATCTAAGTTCCTCACTATACAAGATAATAAATAGTTAACTTATACAGTTCCACATAATTTACAACAATGAATATTTTAAATCAGTCCATCAAAAATTCAGTCTCTCTGGTGGCTTTCGCTTCCTCACAGAGCAATGCAACTCCCCCAACTTCTGTTGGGTACTTTCTGCAGAAGCTGTCACACTCGGTCTCTCTTCTGATACTGATGCTTCAACCTCCTCTGGTTCCGTCGGAACAATACTCTTGCCTGTCACAGGCTGATTGGAAATTTCACTGCTCAGGCAGCAAATCGCACACACCAGCGACCGATTGGACAAACGAGTCACATGATGCTTCAGGAGATCACCCCTTAAAGGGGCCAGCTACTACAAATTAAAAGTAATTTATTTATTCCTTTAAGCTTTCCAAACAGCGAATGGAACTGCAGCATTTATATTGCGTTAAATTTGAGATTTACTCCCTTGCTTGTCAACTGCTTGCTTGGGCTGCATCACATGACGTACATTAATGGCGGCCTGCTCAACTCAGCCTCATTTCAATCACCATACTGTAAACTTCCATCTCCACAACATTGTTCATCTCCACCCTTCTCTCACTCCAGCAAAGCCCAAACTGTAAACCATGTTTTTATTATTTCCAAAATTTATCTTGTTGACATCTTGCTCGTCAGCCTCTCTAACCCTCCTGTCAAAAGCTCCAACTTGTTCAAAATTCCACTGCCCACATATCGTCCCACGTTCTGCCTCACTTGTTGATTGCTCCAATCTTTTGCTGATTTCCCCTATCTAAAAGTGCATCAAATTAAAAATACACTTTGACAATCCATCCATTTGCCTCATCTTAGTTATTCTGATACTTGATTCCTCTAAATTTCGACCTTTCCTAAACTTATCTGCCTTTCTCCCAAAATTCACATGTCTTCTTAAGACCTATCTAATTGACAGCATCTTTGGTCAAGTCTCCTAGATTCCCCAGTTATATGTGTTGTAATATGTCTTTAAGGGGTAGCAGTATGCTGTCACTAGAAAGGATGTGTTTCTTGTGATCCAGTCTTAGTTTCACTTTGGCCTGTGAGCAAAACAATGCATACACAGCTCTGCTGCTGACGCCTTCACACTTTATACCCATTGTTATGGGCCAGGGTTTAGAGAACCCCAAAGTGTATCATGGAGTTCACCTGAACAACTTTTAATAGATTGTGGTATGGGGAGCACTCGGCCCACTCTACAGGTGTGGTACAGAAAAAATGGAAAAGTATTTTTTAAAGCAAAACAATGTTTATTCTATGAATTCAAGTTAACCTTTTTAAAACATACAGTGAACATCTTAGCAACCATCAATTCAAATACAACCCCCAAAGAATACAACACTAAGTAATCCTTAATAACTTCCCAAACAACATCCAGAAGACAAAAGAAACAACTTTTAACGGAAGCACATCAGGTTTACATTCACTACTGAGAACATTTATAATTCTGAATTCACCAAATTATCAAGAGATAGTCTTTTTCATGGCAGAGAGAACAGCAGTACACCTGCTTTGTCTGGCTTCAGATCCAACACTGAAAACAAAACCAAAAGACACAGACACACCCAAGCTTTTCTCAAACTAAAAAGCAGAGCCAGAGCTCAGCTCCACCCACACTCTGACATCACTGCAGTAACATGAGCAGCCAAACATTTCTTAAAGCGACATTCTCAAGACACCATGTATATCTGTTCTCATGTGCACTCTTTATAAATGAACCTCCAACGTATTTACTCCACCCCTCATCAATGATTGGTGCCCTTATATCATTATAAAACACAATACAGTGTTCAATGGTGGTCAAACAGCACAGCAACAAGACTAAGTACAGATATGACATAATGATCAGTCTTAGATCATCTTACATGGCATGAGACAACCCTCAACATGCTGGTCTGGCGTCAACGAATTCATATTCAGGATCCTACAGTAGGTATATGGAAACCAGCCGGGTTGACAAGAATTTGCTCGGAACCAAGATCCTAAGAAGTCATTACATACAAAGGCGCAATGGTGAGGCATAGACAAGGACAAATCAGATCCATTCACTCCTCAATCACAGTACAATAACATTGAATTTAGGACAAGATCCAAAATGCAACCAGGAAAAACATCCAAGAGTGACAATCCCACAGATCACAGTTCACAATTAAAGACAGCTCCAAGCAAGATTATCCTGACAAAAATCTGAGTGTACCAGCAAATTACCTCTACATTTTAGAGAATCATAGATTCATCAGTTCTAAGCACTTAATTAATGATAACTAAACATAAACATGCATTGTAAATATTTATTCTTCTTTGGAAGTTGGGAAAAGAATCTGTAAAAATATAGGGGATGTTGTCGTATGCCTTCAATGAATAGCAGCATGTGATAACCAAACGGGATGTGTGCAGTGTGACACAGTATTAGTTTCACTTTGGCCTGTGAGCAGAACATAGCTCTCACGACTCTGCTGCTGATGTCGTCAAACTTTATACCCATGTACATCTGTTCTCATTAACCTAGTTTTATTCAATGAACCAACAACATGTTTATCCCATCACTAATGAGTGATTGGTGCCCTTATATAATTATGAAACACGATAATATACAGTGTCACTTCTTCTTTCTCTGTGAAATGTCACTGCTGGACTGTGGCATTATTTTTCATGAGCCAAAATTCTATTTTTATTGTTTCAAAGGTAAAGTTGTTTAAATCAGCAAGTTGATTTCACCATTCTACTCTGAAGATTTGAATGACTATGCTTCAGTGCACATTTTATTTCACAGGGCAGTGTTCAAGTGGATACTGACTGTGCAGGCCAGTGTGCGGGCGGATATCTGATAGGGCTGTGTGTGGGTGGATATCTGACAGTCCTGAGTGCGGGCGGATATCTGATAGGGCTGTGTGTGGGTGGATATCTGACAGTTCTGAGTGCAACACGGTAGCATTGTGGATAGCACAATTGCTTCACAGCTCCAGGGCCCTAGGTTCGATTCTGGCTGGGGTCACTGTCTGTGCGGAGTCTGCACATCCTCCCCGTGTGTGCGTGAGGGTTTCCTCCGGGTGCTCCGGTTTCCTCCCACAGTCCAAAGATGTGCAGGTTAGGTGGATTGGCCATGATAAATTGCCCTTAGTGTCCAAAATTGCCCTTAGTGTTGGGTGGGGTTACTGGGTTATGGGGATAGGGTGGAGGTGTTGACCTTGGGTAGGGTGCTCTTTCCAAGACCCGGTGCAGACTCGATGGGCCGAATGGCCTCCTTCTGCACTGTAAATTCTATGATAATCTGATAGGGCTGTGTGTGGGTGGATATCTTACAGGTCTGTAAGCAGGTGGATATCTGACAGGCCTGTTTGTACTGGATATCTCACAGGCCCGTGTGTAGGTAGCTATCTGAGGCCTGTGTTCAGATGGATATCTGACAGGCCCGTGCGTGGGTGGATATCTGACAGGTCTGTGTGCAGATGGATATCTGACGGGCCCTTATGCAGCTGGATATCTTACAGGTCTGTGAGCAGGTGGATATCTGACAGGCCTGTTTGTACTGGATATCTGACAGGCCCGTGTGTGGGTGGATGTCTGACAGGCCTGTGTGCAGATGGATATCTGTTGCGCCCGTATGCAGGTGGATATCTTACAGGTCTGTGGGAAGATGGATATCTGACAGGCCTGTATGTGGATGGATATCTGACAGGCCTGGGTGTGGCAGTAATCTGACAGGCCTGTATGCGGGTGGATATCTGACAGGCCTGTGTGTGGGTAGTAATCTCACAAGCCTGTGTGTGGGTGGATATCTGACAGGCCATTGTGCAGATGGGTATCTGACAGGAATATGTGTGGGTGGACATCTGACAGACCTGTGTGTGGTTGGATGTCTGATAGGCCTGTGTGTAGATCGATATCTGACAAGCTTGTGTGTGGGTGGATATCTGACAGGCCCGTATGCTGATGGATATCTGACTGGCCTAAGTGCAGATGGATATCTGACTGGCCTGTGTGCAGGTGGATATCTGACTGGTCTGTGTGCAGATGGATATCTGACAGGCCTGTGTGCAGATGGATATCTGACTGGCCTGAGTGCAGGTGGATATCTGACTGGTCTGTGTGCAGATGGATATCTGACTGGCCTGAGTGCAGATGGATATCTGACTGGTCTGTGTGCAGGTGGATATCTGACTGGTCTGTGTGCAGATGGATATCTGACAGGCCCGTATGCTGATGGATATCTGACTGGTCTGTGTGCAGGTGGATATCTGACTGGCCTGTGTGCAGGTGGATATCTGACTGGCCTGTGTGCAGGTGGATATCTGACAGGTCTGTGTGCAGATGGATATCTGACTGGTCTGTGTGCAGATGGATATCTGACTGGTCTGTGTGCAGATGGATATCTGACTGGTCTGTGTGCAGGTGGATATCTGACTGGCCTGTGTGCAGGTGGATATCTGACTGGCCTGTGTGCAGGTGGATATCTGACAGGTCTGTGTGCAGATGGATATCTGACAGGTCTGTGTGCAGATGGATATCTGACAGGCCTGTGGTCAGGTCGCTATCTGATAGAATGGTATACGATTGGATATCTGACAGTGTGGATATCGATTATGACCACTGGGGCTATGTGCATTGTTGTATGATTTGATACATTTAAAAATGAAACTCTAGTCGAGTGTTTCTAGGTTTATTATCAAACATTCAAAGGGTCTTGGTGCAGTTGATGGAAGCTCAGTCACTAAAGTATCTGTTTTGTATTGACATCCAAAATAGTTGAATAAATCAAGAAATGAAAAACTGCAAGGCTGGTTTTGGTTCACACATGGGCACTCAAGAGTAGGGGAAAAGCTATCAGTTCTGAGTTCTGAAGCATTCGCTGGCTCTGTACTGAGGGCTCCAGGCTTTACATTATTAATTGCTTGTTGCATAGACAATGACCACAGCACAGAAGCCAACAGAAGCACACAGCAGATCGTAGGCCTTCCAGACACACAGTTCCTGAACACGTGAATTGTCTCCTTATCTGGGTGTAAAATTTTAGCATCTTCCACAGCCCTGAATGCTGCTAATGAAACGTTGGGATCACCAGTCACCAGGATATCAAAGACACAACATTCAAAGTAGACATCTTCCAACAGCAGCCCCTCTTTGCATTTAGCTTTGGCCCCATCTGCAGTGTAAATAGGGGAGTTCAAGGCAAGTCTTTCTGTGAACGGACAGCCTGATACACAGAGCTGCAGGTCCTGTTCCTGTGTGTGTGAGCTGGCGACTTCCTCGGGCATGAGAATACCAATGCCCAGGTGCTGCCCTACCTGCCGCACAATCAGAGTTGTACCAATGTAACTCGCCTGAATCTCCACATGGCCAGCATCCAACCTTTCCTTGATCACCAGACTGTTGGCCCCATTTCTGTCACCACCATTCACAGACCCATCTACAAATGCAGCCGGAACATTGCCAATTTCAGCTTGATATACTTTCTGGTCAATGCATTCCTTGGAGTTCTTGAAAATAGCAGTAACCTGAAAATCAATGAGAGAAATCATTAATCTCTGAACCTTGCATTGTGTGTCACTTGCATTTTGTGAATGACTCAGATTCTCACTCTGTCACTCACACTTTCTGAAGCATTCCCCTTTTATTCTCAGTCATTCACGCATTCTGTTTGTCATTCACTCGCGGTTTTACAATCACCCTGCTCCTTCCATCTTTCCCCATCCCATTCGCCCCGCATTTCTCATTCATTTACAGTTTTTCTCTCATTCTCTGCTTTTTGCATTCTGTTTTTAACTCACACACATTCTGTATCTCATTGTACCTCTGTTGCTCACACTCACTGTTCCTTACTTTCACACACACTGCTTACCTTTCACTTGTTCTCAGCTTCTTATGCCCTGCCTATTGTCACTCACTCTTCCTGACTTTCGTCTGCACAAGGACCACAGGGAAACCATTGTCGATCTCCCTGTGGGACTCGTGGAGTACACGTTCCCCAGGTTGAGGGTGGAATCCACCCAGCTGGAGATAGTTAAAGACTCCACATAAAAGCCAGCCCAAGCAGGAGCTGCAGTTGTTAGTTGTCCCAACAAGGATTGGATTGGGAGAGAGTTTTTGCCATGGGCACAGCATTATATATAGTTCAATAAAGCCTTGTTCCATTACCCCTGGCTTCCTCAAGTTACTAAGTTCACTACTCTGTTCTAACCTTGCATTCCCTCATTTTCTGTTCCTCAATCAATGTCTGCTCTTTGTCATTGAATGTCTGATTTACTTACTCCACTTAGCTCACTCATTCTCTGTTCCTTACTTACACCCTAGCAACTATTTTAGCCTGTGGTGGGACTCAGGTGGTCAGGGACCACAGCTGCATCAGGGAACATCTGGGACGGGGAGGTGGGGGGGGCGATGTTGAGGGGGGGCACTGAAGGAGGGTACTGAGGGGGTGGAGGTGGGAACTGAGGGGGTGACTGAGGGAAGAGGCCCTTGCCAGCAATTGGGGGGGCCATGCCAGGGATCCAAGAGGGGCTGCAACAGTGTCCTGAGATTGGGGCACATGTTAAACATGCACAACCCACCGCTAGGGAAGAGGGTGCCCCTCCACTCCTCATGGCATGGAGTGGTGGGTCCACCTTGGACTTCTAACCTGGGGGGGTCTTCTCTGAGCCATTTTGGTGGCTGCAGTGAACATGTGGCAAGTGGAGCGCTTAAAAACAGCTCCATCTGCCAGGATCTTTGGCGCTAACTCCAGCTCCAGGTAGAACGCCCATAGGGCCGGGAATTGCTTGGAATTCACACCAGCAGACTGCTGACCCATTAGCATGTCAGGGATTACTCTACAAATCACGCCCCAACTGGAACGCAAACTGCACGCAATTAAGTCCCACCGTCAACACTTAATCTCCTTGGTAAAGCCAAATGCAAATAGTACCTTTGCCATGCCTCCTGCCTCCATATATGAATCTCCCTTACATCCCTAATTGGCCTCACTCCTCTCTTTACCACCCTTTTGCTATTTGTATGCATATAGTAGACTTTGGATTTCCTGTTATGTTGGCTGCCAATCTCTTCTTATCTTCTTTCTTTGCTGCAATTATTTCTTTTTTCACTTCCCCTCTATCAGGTTTACTAATGGTACAAGCTTAGGTGGTAAAGCAAGCTGTGAGGGGGGCATGTGAGGAATTTGCAAAGCGACATAGATAGATTAAGAGAGTGGGCAGAATGAGGCAAATGGACTGTAATGTGAGACTATTCACTCCAGTGGGAAAAGTAGAAAAACAGAATATTTTTTAAACAGTTAATAAATTATTAAATATGTCTCTGTCCCTTCTGCACAAAATATAGGAAGTTAACAACTAAATATAGCAGGCCATTAGCAAGGCAAATTATATGTCAGTCTTTATTGCAAAATTCAAGTACAAGAGTAGGGAAACCATGCTGTAAATATACAGGGCTTTAGTGGGACTATACCTGGAGTACTGTGTACAGTTTTGGTCCCTACATGTACAAGGGATATACTTGCCTTACAAGCAGTGCAACAAAGGCCCACTGGATTGATTCCTGGGATTGGAGGGTTGTGCTATGACAAGACATTGAGTGGTATAGGTCGATACTCTGGAGTTTATTAGAATGAGAGGCAAACATATGCGATTCTGAGAGTGCTATTTCTTCTGGCTAGGGAGTCTAATGCCGGGTCCAGAGTCTCAAGACAAGGGGCGTCATTCTCCGACCCCCCGCCGGGTTGGAGAATCGCCGGGGGCTGCCGTGAATCCCGCCCCCGCCGGTTGCCGAAGTCTCCGGTACCGGATATTCGGCGGGGGCGGGAATCGGGCCGCGCCGGTTGGCGGGCCCCCCCGCTGGATTCTCCGGCCCGGATGGGCCAAAGTCCCGCCGATAAATTGCCTGACCCGACGGCGTGGATTAAACCATCTTTTGAACGGCGGGACAAGGCAGCGTGGGCGGACTCCGGTGTCCTGGGGGGGGCGTGGGGCGATCTGACCCCGGGGGGGTGCCCCCACGGTGGCCTGGCCCGCGATTGGGGCCCACCGATCCGCGGGCGGGCCTGTGCCGTGGGGGCACTCTTTCCCTTCCGCCTCCACCACGGTCTCCACCATGGCGGAGGCGGAAGAGACTCCCTCCACTGCGCATGCGCGGGAAACTTTCAGCGGCCGCTGACGCTCCCGCGCATGCGCCGCCCCGACATGTCATTTCCGCGCCAGCTGGCAGGGCAACAAAGGCCGTTTCCGCCAGCTGGCGGGGCGGAATTTCCTCCGGCGTCGGCCTAGCCCCTCAATGTTGGGGCTCGGCCCCCAAAGATGCGGAGCATTCCGCACCTTTGGGGCGGCGCGATGCCCGTCTGATTGGCGCCGTTTTGGGCGCCAGTCGGCGGACATCACGCCGTTTCGGGAGAATTTCGCCCAAGGAGTCAGTCATTTAGGACTGAGATGAGGAGAAACTCCTTCACTCCAAGGGTTGTGAATCTTGGGGCTTTTCTATCCCAGAGGCCTGTGGAAGTTCAGTCATTAAGTTATATATTCAAGGCTGAGAATGCTAGATTTTGGGGCTCTTTGGGAATCCAGGGATAAGGGGCGCGATTCTCCACTGCCACGCCGGTTGGGAGAATCGCTTGGGCCGCCAAAATTTCCGGGGACGCCGGTTCGACGCCCTCCTGCGATTCTCCCAAGCGGTCGAGTTTCACGGGCCGCAGGCCGGAGAATCGCCGGAGACACCGAAAATGGCGATTCTCCGGCACCCCCGCTATTCTGAGGCACGGATGGGCCGAGCGGCCAGGCCAAAACGGCGGGTTGCCCCCGGCGCCGTCCACACATGGTCGCTGCAGTCGTGGGCGGTGCGTGAATGCTGGGGGGGCGGCCTGTGGGGGGTGAGCGGGGATCTTGCACCAGGCTTCACCTGGAATGTGGGGTGGCCCGCGATCGATGCCCACCGATCGTCGGGCCGTCCTCTCTGAAGGAGGACCTCCTTCCTTCCGCGACCCCGCAAGATCCGTCCCCCATCTTCTTGCGGGGCGGACTTAGAGAGGACGGCAACCACGCATGCGCGGATGACATCCGTTATGCGGCGCCGGCCGTGTCATCTATGCGGCGCCCATTTTACACGGGCGACAAGGCCTGGCGCGTGTAGATGACGCGGCCCCGATACTGGCCCATTGTCAGGGCCTGAATCAGTCGGGACCGGGGCCGTTCCACGCCGTCGTGGACCTCGACGGCGTTCACGACGGCGCGGCCACTTCGGCGTGGGAGTGGAGAATCCCGCCCAAGGGGTTTAGACAGAAAATTGGAGTTGAAGTCAAAGGTTAGCAGTGATCCTATTGAAAGGCAGAGAAGGCTCAAGGGGCCATGGGACCCAATCCTGCTCCTGTTTCTTATGTTCTAATGTTTAAAACACCTCTCAATCATCACCTTACTGATTGCTGATATATTGCAATGTGGCAAGATAGGCACATTGGTCATTTGCACAGATAGGTAATTGTTGTCAATCAATGGCCATGCACCCTGAACTCTGCATGTCTGAAAATCATTGTAAAACGTCCTGATGTGAAGATTTCCAAAGACGCCACAGTGCAGGTAGGTTGGTTTCTGGCGCTGCTTGAAGTAAAAGCTCTTTTCATATTGGCAGGTGTCTGGCAGATGGAAATTCTCCTGATTATCCACTGGGACGCGTGGACGAGGTAGTGAGACTGCACCTTCCTTGGAGCAATTATGCTGGATCATTAAGTCCTCAATCCCTTGCACAGCAGAATGGTATGTCAGGTCACCGCGGCAGAACCAAGCAGTTCGTTGGGTACAGAGTGAGTAAGATCGTAAAGCATTACAATTGTCATCATTTAAAGAATCGTCGCGATGGTTCGTGGCAAAAACATATTCAGAATTGCATCGGAGAATCCTGCATTGCGATATCACTGCAAATGACATTAAGGAGGAAGAATCCTGAGTAACAATGCAGCAAAATATCAACTGGATATATTAATTAATACTTAGACCACAGATACATAAGAGCTGAGGGTAACAATCATTAATAACATAACAGATACAGTGAGACTGAGAATAAAAATCGCATATAACACCATAGGTACACTGGGACATTTTTTATTCAGTGATCCATTGTGAGCATCTCTGGCAAAGTCAATATTCATTGCCTATCCCAAATTGCCTTTTGGAAGGTGGCAGTGTGTTGCTTTTTAAATACTGCATGGCCTGCTATGATATTTGTAAGAGTTCTTCCTGTGTGTTTGCTATGTTCCCATTTATTTTATTTTATTTATATTATTTTATTCAGTGGACCCATAATTGGGATGTGTCTTTAAGCAGAAGATTCAAAGTTGAAGCACCCTGCTTGCCTGGACACTGTGTTCCGAGGTTCCATAGTTGGGAGAGGAGAAACCAGACTCCTCAGCACTGAGTGGATCTTGGGAACCATCTTTGGAGGAACTCGGTTTGATTGGTTAACTGGCAACCGGAGGGTTAGCCAGGGACAGTGTTCTGCCTGACAGTGGTCAGTGATTGCTTCCTGTGTGATGCTTTCTGAGAGAACTTAGCAGAAGTCTTTAGACCTTGGAAGTGAAAGGAACTCCCTTTCTCTCTCCTTCTCCTGCTTGCTGAAATGTAAGAATTGCTCTATTATTCTGAAAGCAGTGATTGTCTGGCATACCCTTTGCTGTAAACTTGAAATGATGCTGCGTTTGCAGAGCAAGTAGACAACATTGCCAGAGGAAATCATCTCTAGCCGAGAAGGAAGAAGTACCAAAATGGAAGCTGGAACCTCAGAAAGACATTGGCTGGAAGTCATCCCAGTGCATCAAAGATCCTTATCCTTATATTTATATTTGTATTTCCTTTCTCTTTCCACCACCCTTCCCGCTCTGTGTTGATTGTCTGTGTGTGTAGAGAGGGGGCAAGTTAGGAGGGGGGGGGGGGGGGGGGGGTTGGGACAGGGGTAGCTAGTCAATTACATTTTCTGCCCGTTTAATTAAAATACTGTACATAATAAAAGGTTACTTGTGTTAAAGTTATAAATCTGGTGACTGTATTTATGGGCTCAAACAAATTCCTCAGGTATTTTCAATAAAATCTAATTTCACCTGTGTTGCGACTCCGGGTCAAGTGGGGCTTGAATTGTCCACCCACTAGCCCAGGGTGTCATAGATACATAGAAGATAGGAGCAGGAGGCCTTTTGGCTCTTCGAGCCTGCTCCGCCATTCATCACGATCATGGCTGATCATCCAACTCAATAGCCTAATCCTGCTTTCTCCCCATAGCCTTTGATCCCATCTTCCCTGCATCTACCCTGTCGAGTCCTATTAGAATATGAGAATAGCTGGGGTCCCAGCACCGATCCCTGTGGTACCCCACCAGTTTCTGCCTGCCAATTTGAAAAGGACCCATTAATCCGTGCCCTTGGTTTCCTCGCTGCCAACCAGTTTTCCAACCATCTCAATACATTCCCCCCAATCCCACACACTTTAATTTTACACAATAATCTCTGATGCGGGACTTTGTCAAACGCTTTCTGAAAGTCCAAATATACCACATCGACTGGCTCCCCCTTGTCAACTGTACTGGCTACATCTTCAAAGGGGCTGGTTTAGCACAGGGCTAAATCACTGGCTTTGAAAGCAGACCAAGGCAGGCCAGCAGCACGGTTCAATTCCCGTACAAGCCTCCCCGAACAGGCGCCGGAATGTGGCGACTAGGGGCTTTTCACAGTAACTTCATTTGAAGCCTACTTGTGACAATAAGCAATTTTCATTCATTTCATTTCAGAATTCCAACAGATTTGTCAAGCATGATTTTCCCTTCATAAATCCATGCTGACTCTGACTGATCCTGCCACTGCTTTCTAAAAGTTCCGCTATAAAGTCCTTGACAATGGATTCAAGCATTTTCCCCACTACCGATGTTATACTTACTGGTCTATAATTCCCTGCTTTATCTCTACCTCCCTTTTTGAATATCGGAGTGATGTGAGCTACCCTCCAATCTGCAGGGACATTTCCAGAGTTTATAGAATCCCGGAAGCTGACCACCAATGCATCCACTATTTCCAGAGCCATTTCCTTAAGCACTCTGGGATGAAGATTCTCAGGCCCTGGAGATTTATCCACCTTCAATCCCATCAATTTTCCCAGCACCATTTCTTTACTAATATCGATCTCCCTCAGTTCTTCCCTCTCACTAAACCTTTCCTTCTCCAACATTTCTGGTATCTGATTTGTGTCCTCTTTTGTGAAGACAGAACCAAAGTATTATACTCGTGACTCATTTCAGCGGGGAGTTAAGAGTCAAAAACATTTCTGTGGGTCTAGAGTCAAATAGAGGCCAAAATAAATTAGGAAAGCAGATTTCCTCCCCTGCAGGATATTCATCAATTAGATTTGTTTTTGTGATAAGCTGGTAATTTTGTTGCCACTGAACGGACTACACCTGTTCCTATTTTGTATGTTTGTATGTACTGATATTAACTTTTTTTTAAACTCCAGTTGTATTTAATTCATTACATTTAAATTTACCACTGCCATAATGGGATTTGAAGTAAGGTTTCCCGGCCTCTGACTATCAAGTATAATACCATAAACACTGTGCTTTCTTTATTAGTTCTTTGGAAATGTGTATCACTCGCCTGCAAGGCCAGCATTCATTGCCCATCCCTTATTGCCCTTGAGACGGTGATGGTGAGCTGCCATTTTGAAACGCTACAGTCCATGTGGTGTAGGTACTCCCACTGTGCTGTTCAGCAGTGATCGGCACTGCTAACCATTTGAAGCACAGCCACCTTGTCTCTTCATACCGGGATAAGGTTTGTACCATTTGAAAAATGCCGCTGTTTGGAAGACTCAATGTGTTTGATGCAAGCATGGAGGACTGGATGCAATACGCAGAGCGTATGCGCTATTTCTTTAAGGCTAACACTATAGTTGGAGATGGGCAACAGACGGTGATTCTTCTGACCACCTGTGGGGCCTCCACATTCAACACTATAACAAGCCTGACATACCCCACAGCCCCGGACTCCAAGACATTTGAAGAGCTGGTGACATTGGTGGTAAACCACTCGGACACCGAGCCATCGGTCATACTTCAGCGGTACCATTTCAATACAAATGAGAGGACCCCAGGGGAGTCTATCACCAAGTTCCTAACATGCTTAAGAAAATTAGCTGAATTCTGCGACTATGGCCCACCCCTTCTCGAGATTTTTAAAATTACTTTACGGGATGTAGTTAGGTCAGCATTTATTGCCCATCCCTAGTTGCCCTTCAGAAGGTGGTGATGAGTTGCCTTCTTGAATCACTGAAGTCCTTGGAGTGTAGGTACACCCACTGTGCTGTTCGGGTGGGAGTTCCAGGATGTTGCCCCAGCAACAATGAAGGAACAGTGATATATTTCCAAATCAGGATGGTGAGAGTCCAGGTGGTGGGGTTCCCAGGTATCTGCTGGCTCTTGTCCTTCTGGATGATGCAGGACCAACTGATATGTGGAGTGAACAACATGGCGACCCAGCAGAGGTTGCTGGCCAAGCCGTTGTTGGACCTTAACAAAGCCGTGCAGATCTCCCTTTCATAGGAAAGTGCGGAGAAGGGAGTTCCGGAACTCCAGGAGTCATCAAGGATGGAAGTAAACAGCGTGGGACCTATGGTGCCACTCAGGACTCCACCCTGTGCCGAGCACTGTTGAGGCCAGGTCCGTGAGTCTAGGGCCACAAAAGCCAGGAAGGACTTCTCCCCCGAATCAGTAGAGGGCGACCCCATACGGTGCGGCACTTGTGACCGGAGTAGCTGCAGGGAAAGAAAACTCCAGGGCAGCCAGCCCGAGGCAGATGGCAGCAGACGGACTGGACATTCCACGTGGCCTAGCCCAAGGATATAGACTGTATGCAATTTAACTGTATTGCAGCGCCAGGCGTTACGCCCTTTTGGATGAACGGGCACCTCCTAGAGATGGAGTTGGACACGAGAATTGCAGTTTCAGTAATCGGGAAACAGATGTTCGAGAAAATTAGGATCTGGGTGCAACGGCGGAGTCTGCGGGACAAAGAAGGGAGACTTGCGACTTATACAGGGGAACCCCTAGCCGCTGCAGGGACAACGATGGCCCCGATGACCTATGGCCAGCAATCCATTCGGCTGCCTTTAATTAAAGTGAAGTGCCCCGGATTGAGCCTACTGGGCCTCTGCTTGGACGGGCAGCGGATCTTTCAGATGGGCACCAGGGGACTATACGAGGTGTTGGGAAAGTACCCTGATGTTTTCAAGCAGACTTGGGTAAGATCAAGGGAGCCATGGCCAAAATAGAAGTGGACCCTGAAGCACAGCCTAAGTCCTTCCTGGCCCTCTCGGCACTACTGGCGAAAGGTGAGATGGAACTCAGCCAACTAGAGGGCCTCGGGATCATCTGGCCAGTATGGTTCACCAATTGGGCAGCGCCAGTAGTCCCCGTACCTAAGACAGACAAAACAGTTTGACTGTGCGGCGATTATAAGTTAACCGTGTTTGGACCAGTACCCGATGCCACGATTTGAAGGTTTGTTTGTGAAATTGGCTGAGGGTTATTCGTTTACTAAGCTCGACATGAGCCACGCATATCTCCAGCTGGAGCTGGACTCAGAGTCCAGACGTTATGTAATTATTAATACACACAAGGGCCTTTACGAACATACAAGGCCATTTGGAGCATCGTCAGTTTGTGCCACTTTTCAACGCATCATGGAAAACATCTTGCGAGGGCTGCCACATGTGGCGGTTTATTTGGATGACGTCTTGGTCACCGGAGCCAATGAGCGACAGCATCGGAGCAACCTAGACAAGGTCCTCTGCCGATTTTCTGAAATGGGCGTCCACCTCAAGAGGGAGGAGGTGTGTTTTCCATTCTACTTGGGACACAGCATCGACCAGAATGGACTGCACCCGGTAGAGGAGAAGGTGCGATCGATTGGACAATCTCTCACTCTGGAAAATGCAACTGAACTGCGCTCCTTTATAGGATTCGTAAATTATTACAGGGAATTTATTCATGGCCTGGCGACCATACTCGCTTCTTTACATGCTTTGTTGAAAAAGAACCAGGAGGGCGCACAAAGAGCATCTCAGAGGATGTCTTTGCCTGGGTAAAAAGACAATTGACATTGTCTGGATTGTTGATGCATTACGACCTCGGCAAACGTGCGATGCCTTGCCATACGGCATTGGTGCTGTATTGTCACAGTGCATGGACGGTGGTAGAGAGTGGCCGATCGCATTTGCGACCAGTGCACAGAGTAATTACGCTCAGATTGAAAAGGAGAGTTTGGCACTAGTGTTCATGGTGAAAAAGTTCCACCAGTACATATACAGACGTCATTTCACTATTGTGACAGACCACAAGCCGTTACTGAGACTCTTTAAGGAAGACAAAGCAATTCTGCCGATAGTGTCTGCCAGGATCCAAAGATGGACCCAATTATTAGCCCAGAACGAATATACATTCGAGCATCGCCTAGAAACGCAAATTGTGAACGCAAATGCGTTGAGCAGGCTCCGCTGCCGACATGCTCCCTGCCTCCTTCAAGCCTGAGTAGTGATACACCCCACAGGCAATCAGCAAGAAAGCGGAGTTCCGCGTTGCGATACATGGCCCCATTCAAGCCCCACAGGCACTGGAAGTGCAGTCAGGAGTGAAGAAGAACAGGCACCCTCTTGCTCCACCTTCCTCAGATAGGTCTTCAGACTTTGTGGGAAGGGATTTTTAACCCTTACGAGAGTTATGGGAGCTGGGACCTGGATTGTGACCTGTAAATAATTTGCTTTAACATTAAATTGTTTTTGTTATGCTCTCTTACCTGTCATGAGAATGTCACTTTAAGAAATGTTTGGCTGCTCATATTACTGCAGTGATGTCAGAGTGTGGGTGGAGTTGAGCTCTGGCTCTGTTCTTTTAGTTTCACTTTGAGAAAAGCTTGGGTGTCTGTGTCTTTTTGATTTTGTTATCAGTGTTGGAGCTAAAGCCAGACAGAGCAGGTGTACTGCTGTTCTCTCTGCCATGAAAAGACTATCTCTTGTTCATTTGGTGAATTCAGAATTATAAATGTTCTCAGTAGTGAATGTAAACCTGATGTGCTTCTGTTAAAAGGTGTTTCTTTTGTCTTCTGGATGTTGTTTGGGAAGTTATTAAGGATTACTTAGTGTTGTATTCTTTGGGGGTTGTATTTGAATTGATGGTTGCTAAGATGTTCACTGTATGTTCTAAAACGATTAACTTGAGTTAATAGAATAAACATTGTTTTGCTTTAAAAAATACTATTCCATTTATGCTGTACCTCACCTGTAGAGTGGGCCGTGTGCTCCCCATACCACAATCTATTAACATTTGTGGGTTCGGTGAACTCCATGATACACTTTGGGGTTCTCTAAACCCTGGCCCATAACATACCTGACTCCTCTGTGACCACTAAAATTATTCATAACACTGAATTCAGAGTAGGACTGAGGGTAAATCATTAATAATACTGCAAGCGCCTGTCTCTCCCCCATCACAACCTTTCCCCAGTCTTCCCATCTTTTATAAAAACAACTGCATCCAATGTTTATTGGAACATTGCATTCCCATTCATCCTAAACTTTAAAGTCATTCTTTGGCTTCTTCCTTAACTCTGCTTCATGTCTGTGACAAATTTCATTTTTGAGTGGTACAGCAAAATTGTTAAAGTCTGTGCAAAGTGTGGCTTTGCATGGTGAGTCTCCAAAGCACGATGTCAACAATGTCGCAAGGGTTCAAGTCCCACTCCAGGGCTTGAACAGAAAAATGCTGGTACTCCAGAACAGTTTTGAGGGAATTCTGTGTTGTTGGAGGTGAGAGATGTTAAAGCAATTGTGAACATGAATGATTCCATGGCAATCTCTCAAAGGGTCATTATTTATCCCCCAATCAATACAGATTATCTAGTCAGTAACACATTGCTATTTGTAGGAGTTTGTATTGTGCATATTGCCGATGGCATTTCCTAAATTCAAACAGTGACTACGTCTCAAAAATACATGATTGGCTGTGAAGTTCTTTGAGACAACAATGGTCATGAAAAATGCTCCATAAATGCGAGTTTTTCTTGAAAGAATCCTGACCCAAAATATAAGAATCAAGCTCTTTGTATCATCGTTTACTCAAATTCATTAAAGTAGATTTTGTACAACAGTGTACAAAGAACAAAGAACAAAGAAATGTACAGCACAGGAACAGGCCCTTCGGCCCTCCAAGCCCGTGCCGACCATACTGCCCGACTAAACTACAATCTTCTACACTTCCTGGGTCCGTATCCTTCTATTCCCATCCTATTCATATATTTGTCAAGATGCCCCTTAAATGTCCCTATCATCCCTGCTTCCACTACCTCCTCCGGTAGTGAGTTCCAGGCACCCACTACCCTCTGCGTAAAAAACTTGCCTCGTACATCTACTCTAAACCTTGCCCCTCTCACCTTAAACCTATGCCCCCTAGTAATTGACCCCTCTACCCTGGGGAAAAGCCTCTGACTATCCACTCTGTCTATGCCCCTCATAATTTTGTATACCTCTATCAGGTCGCCCCTCAACCTCCTTCGTTCCAGTGAGAACAAACCGAGTTTATTCAATCGCTCCTCATAGCTTATGCCCTCCATACCAGGCAACATTCTGGTAAATCTCTTCTGCACCCTCTCTAAAGCCTCCACATCCTTCTGGTAGTGTGGCGACCAGAATTGAACACTATACTCCAAGTGTGGCCTAACTAAGGTTCTATACAGCTGCAACATGACTTGCCAATTCTTATACTCAATGCCCCGGCCAATGAAGGCAAGCATGCCGTATGCCTTCTTGACTACCTTCTCCACCTGTGTTGCCCCTTTCAATGACCTGTGGACCTGTACTCCTAGATCTCTTTGACTTTCAATACTCTTGAGGGTTCTACCATTCACTGTATATTCCCTACCTGCATTGGCCCTTCCAAAATGCATTACCTCACATTTGTCCGGATTAAACTCCATCTGCCATCTCTCCGCCCAAGTCTCCAGACAATCTAAATCCTGCTGTATCCTCAGACAGTCCTCATCGCTATCCGCAATTCCACCAACCTTTGTGTCGTCTGCAAACTTACTAATCAGACCAGTTACATTTTCCTCCAAATCATTTATATATACTACAAAGAGCAAAGGTCCCAGCACTGATCCCTGTGGAACACCACTGGTCACAGCCCTCCAATTAGAAAAGCACCCCTCCATTGCTACCTTCTGCCTTCTATGGCCTAGCCAGTTCTGTATCCACCTTGCCAGTTCACCCCTGATCCCGTGTGACTTCACCTTTTGTACTAGTCTACCATGAGGGACCTTGTCAAAGGCCTTACTGAAGTCCATATAGACAACATCTACTGCCCTACCTGCATCAATCATCTTAGTGACCTCCTCGAAAAACTCTATCAAGTTAGTGAGACACGACCTCCCCTTCACAAAACCGTGCTGCCTCTCACTAATACATCCATTTGCTTCCAAATGGGAGTAGATCCTGTCTCGAAGAATTCTCTCCAGTAATTTCCCTACCACTGAAGTAAGGCTCACCGGCCTGTAGTTCCCGGGATTATCCTTGCTACCCTTCTTAAACAGAGGAACAACATTGGCTATTCTCCAGTCCTCCGGGACATCCCCTGAAGACAGCGAGGATCCAAAGATTTCTGTCAAGGCCTCAGCAATTTCCTCTCCAGCCTCCTTCAGTATTCTGGGGTAGATCCCATCAGGCCCTGGGGACTTATCTACCTTAATATTTTTTAAGACACCCAACACCTCGTCTTTTTGGATGACAATGTGACCCAGGCTATCTACACCCCCTTCTCCAGACTCAACATCTACCAATTCCTTCTCTTTGGTGAATACTGATGCAAAGTATTCATTTAGTACCTCGCCCATTTCCTCTGGCTCCACACATAGATTCCCTTGCCTATCCTTCAGTGGGCCAACCCTTTCCCTGGCTACCCTCTTGCTTTTTATGTACGTGTAAAAAGCCTTGGGATTTTCCTGAACCCTATTTGCCAATGACTTTTCATGACCCCTTCTAGCCCTCCTGACTCCTTGCTTAAGTTCCTTCCTACTTTCCTTATATGCCACACAGGCTTCGTCTGTTCCCAGCCTTTTAGCCCTGACAAATGCCTCCTTTTTCTTTTTGACGAGGCCTACAATATCACTCGTCATCCAATGTTCCCGAAAATTGCCGTATTTATCTTTCTTCCTCACAGGAACATGCCTGTCCTGTATTCCTTTCAACTGACACTTGAAAGCCTCCCACATGTCAGATGTTGATTTGCCCTCAAACATCCGCCCCCAATCTATGTTCTTCAGTTCCCGCCTAATATTGTTATAATTAGCCTTCCCCCAATTTAGCACATTCATCCTCGGACCACTCTTATCCTTGTCCACCAGTACTTTAAAACTTACTGAATTGTGGTCACTGTTACCGAAATGCTCCCCTACTGAAACATCTACCACCTGGCCGGGCTCATTCCCCAATACCAGGTCCAGTACTGCCCCTTCCCTAGTTGGACTGTTTACATATTGTTTTAAGAAGCCCTCCTGGATGCTCCTTACAAACTCCGCCCCGTCTAAGCCCCTGGCACTAAGTGAGTCCCAGTCAATATTGGGGAAGTTGAAGTCTCCCATCACCACAACCCTGTTGTTTTTACTCTTTTCCAAAATCTGTCTACCTATCTGCTCCTCTATCTCCCTTTGGCTGTTGGGAGGCCTGTAGTATACCCCCAACATTGTGACTGCACCCTTCTTCTTCCTGATCTCTACCCATATAGCCTCACTGCCCTCTGAGGTGTCCTCTCGCAGTATAGCTGTGATATTCTCCCGAACAAGTAGCGCAACTCCGCCTCTCCTTTTACATCCCCCTCTATCCCGCCTGAAACATCTAAATCCTGGAACGTTTAGCTGCCAATCCTGCCCTTCCCTCAACCAGGTCTCTGTAATGGCAATAACATCATAGTTCCAAGTAGTAATCCAAGCTCTAAGTTCATCTGCCTTACCCGTAATGCTCCTTGCATTAAAACATATGCACTTCAGGCCACCAGACCCGCTGTGTTCAGCAACTTTTCCCCGTCTGCTCTGCCTCAGAGCCACACTGTCCCTATTCCCTAGTTCTCCCTCAATGCTCTCACCTTCTGACCTATTGCTCCCGTACCCACCCCCCTGCCATACTAGTTTAAACTGGGAGATGTAAAATGGGAGACAGTGAGTTGGCAGCTTGTTTTACATTCCTCCTGATTTTTATTTTGATTGAAGTCAAGTTGTAGGTACACTTCTACAAGTATTTGCTTGCATCATATCATAATTGTGAGCATGTGCATGCACATGCAGACAAACACACATTTACAATTCATTCTCAGTGTGAACTGTAATTAAGATATTTACCTGTATTACAGAAATGGTAGACCAGCACGATCCTGAGTGCAATAAGTCGCGATTTCTGTGAAGTACAGCAGCTGAACATCTCCATAGTTTTCAATGTGCACCTCTGAGCAATAGAGCAAAGAGCAGTCATTTACCCTGATATTCAAATCATTGTCTCTCACATTGCACCCCTGCTGCACCATCATTACCCCTCACGCTGTTCTCAGATGCCATCATTACCCCCCTCACAATCCACTCACGCACACACTAGATTATTTTCACCTGCAGTGGATGCAGTGCTCACATGCAGCTGTGAATAGACGGTCATGTGGAAACGTGTCAGATTAGTTGTCTACTTACAATCTTACTGGCTGCTTATTCCTTTGTCGTGCTTGATCTTTTCTCATTTTACGTTTTCATTACTTTTGGTTCGTCTTCCTAAATGATGTCTCCATTCCATTTTTAAACAATTACCTGAAATATTCAGGTACAGTTAATACTGTCAATGTCCTCATTCAGTGCTGACAGAAGGTGCACTTCATATACCTCTGCACTTTATCTGTTCAGAGAAAGTGAAATGTCTAGTTCTGTGTAAATATGCAGAATAGATAATAATTAATCTGTGATGTACTTTTCATCATTGTGAAAGAAAAGTGAAGCAGCCAAGGTCCACTATGCCAAATAGCAACTGGCCTGAAAAACAGAGGAAAGATCAGATAAATGAGCAAGTATGAGAACTGACATCAAGCTTGATGTTTAAAACTGAAGGAGGTAAGGAATCCAACCATTCTGGAATCTAGAGATAGAAATTAGCTGCAGGGAAAGAGATTGCACTGAGTCTTGATGTTTTCTTGGCAAAGAAAAAGTGTGAAGGAAGAGAGTTTAAAAGAGGTTATTTTGAGCTTCTGGTGAAGCAAATATCTTCCACCTGAAAATCACTAAACCTCATCAGCCAAGAGCATCATTAGCATAAGGATTGATTTTACCTGCAGCAGGAATCGTGGTTGTGGCGGATGACCCACACAATCCTCTTGGGGATTGAGGGTCAGATTTGAATCCCCAATTCTTATTTACATGCCCCAGCTCGCAAGCAGGCAGGAGTTACGTTTTTGCCAGAGGATTGGCGTCATAATTGATATGGACCCATAAGAATCATTCCCAGCGAGGTAGGTTGGCAAGTATGGAGATGTTCAGCAAGTCCTTTTCAGGGGGCAGGGTGGAAAAAGCTCTGTGTAGGGGAGGCCCAAGTGTCCTTTTGACACAAGAACCTTTCATTTTAAGAGAAAACACTTAATGGTTCTGGACCTTGGATTCTCCCAGCTTTTCTGAATTACCAGGACCTTACAAGCAGCCTTCCCATACCTGCAGACAGGTAGATAAAAGTGGTGTGGGTGAGAATAAATCAGGAACATGTTGCAAATTCCCATTTCTGCTTTGCATGTGACATGTCCCCACACCCACACTGTTCGAACGAGGGAGGTGAATATCAGCTCTAAAGAATTGATTAAAAATTACAAAAAGAAACCGGCTATCAGACCCAACCAGTTCAAGTTAATGTTTATCCTCTACAAAAGCATTTTATCCATTCATTCTGCTTCCACATTCCCTCATCCTCTTTTTTCCCATCTTGTTTCCCTCATCTACCGTATCCCATCTAATCTCGCAAAATGATGTAATTTCTGCCACAAACATGAATTCTGGAAGTGAATTTCACGGCCATAAAGACATTTTTCTTGCTCTCGCTTCTGAATTTCTTACATTTAATCTTGTACTAATGGTCCCTTTTATAGACCCTTTGACTGCTCAAAACTGCCGATCTAACCTGTTGTTTTCTTCAATAATTTTAAAGGTTTCTATCCAATTGCCTCATAATCTGCATTGATATAATGATAAAAAATTCTAATTCACCATATTTATATTTTTCATACCAGGCAACGTCAGAAGGAATTTGTGTTGTAACCTCTCTAAACCGTCAGTCACCTTCTTTTAATGTGGAGCCTAATACTGCACACAGTGGTCATGTTAACTTGAGATGCTGCCTTTAATCGCATGTAACCTATATTCCCAAATGCCTCAGCTACTTCACAGCAAGACTGCTGGCAGTCAGAGATGTCTGATTCTGTAACATGCAAGTCTGAGGAAGTATGAATATGCAAACATGTGAACAAGGTGCAGGGGTAGGCCATTCGGCCCCTCAAGCCTACTCCGCCATTTAATTAGATCATGGTTAATCTGATAGTCACCTGAAATCTGCATTCCACCTACCCCTGATAAACTATCACCCCCTTGCTCACCAAGAATCTTTCCACCTTTGTCTGAAAAATATTCAAAGCCACTGCTTCGACAACCTTTTCAGGACAAGAGTTCCAAAGACTCCATGACCCTCTGAGAGACAAATATTTCACCTCAACTCCATTTTAAATGGGCAACTCCTTGGGTGGAATTCTCCGAGCCTCGCGACAGGCCAGAGAATCGCCGCAACCGCGCCATGCCGCCCCGGCGCCGGCACATGATTCTCCGAGGAGCGGAGAATCGGCACCATTTGATGTGGCGTGTTTGGCGCAGCGCCGGTCGCGGGCCGCTGTCCGTGGCCGGCCGCCGATTCTCCGGCCTTGATGGGTCGAGCAGCCGCGCGGAAATGGCAGAGTCACACCAGCGCCATCCAGACCTGCTCGCAGCCGGCGAGAACTCTGCGCGCAGGGTCGGGGGGGCGGCCTGTGGGGGGGGAGGGTGGCTCCTTCACCGGGGGAGGCCTCCGATGGGGTCTGGCCCGTGATCGGGGCCCACCGGTTGGCGGGCCGGCCTCTCCAGCCCCGGTCCTATTTTGTTACACGGCCGGCCCCTGAACCCCCGCGCCATGTTGCATCAGGGCCGGCGTGTTGAGGAAGTCCCCCGCACATGTGGGGGCCAGAATCGGTAGTGCCCGCGCCCGTTTCGCGCTGTCGTGAATCGCTATGGCGTCCACAACGGCGGGGACACTCTGCCTCCATTTCGGAGAATCCCGCCCCCGATTTTTAAGCAGTGACTCCTAGTTATAAATTCTCTCCAAGAAAAAACAACTTTCCCACATCCACCCTGTCAAGAGGGTCTGATATGATACAACCAAGTCACCTCCTATTCTTCTAAATTCCAAAGAAGACAAACCAGCTGGCCCAGCCTTTTGTCATAAGACAACCCACCCATCCAGGTATTAGTTTGGTAAACCTTCTTGATGTGCCGGGTGCTCTGGATCCGTGGAACACATACAGGTCATCAACACTTAAAATAGTGCAACACTATTTTGTTAAATCAGAAACTGTTGAACATACTTTCACTGTGGGTTAACACGATATTAGATTAAACGAAAGACCTATGCCTTGTCCTAACCAGTCTTTGCACTCAGCACATGGTGAAGATCTGTGCTGCAGGCTGTGAGCTCTGTCCTACTAGGAGGCTGCAGCTAGAATGAGCGGGAACTCTGATGCCCCCTGTCTTTATAGTGCGTGTGCTCTAACTGGTGATTGGCTGCGGTGTTGTGTGTGTTGATTGGTCCCGCTGTGTGTTCATCAGTGTGTGTGTATCTGTACCATGATATACTGGTGTATATTATGACATCCCCCCTTTTATAAAAGAATGTATGTGTGTGGCAATAAATAATGTATGGTGAGAATGTTCCTAACTACGTGTGGGGTGCGAAGACATATTTACAGGACTACGTACATGCAAACTAAGCTATTTACATGGGAAGGTGCCTTGTGCAGAGAAGCAGTATGCAACAAGAATAACGAGATGAACACTATATACAAACCAGGTAAATTATCAAACAAAGCAACGAAACAATTCAGAAAGTTTATAAGTCCGCAAAGTTCATAAATTAAGTCTCTGAGGTGGGCGACGAATTCTGGTTGACTGTCTCAAGGGTGGGTCGAGAGCCGCCGGTTCAGGAGCGGGCTGGACTGCATCAGAGTCAGGGGGATGCAGAGTGACAGGGATTTCTGCATAGTCCGTGGCAGGGTCAGCAGGAGGGCGAGGCGACAGTGGAGGATCACGTAGCGAGCGTGTAACGAGACGAAGGGCGCGTCGATTGCGGTGCAGAATGGAGCCATCCGGTAGACGAACCAGGAGCGAGCGGGGGGACCTCCTGCCGAAGGACAACAGCGGTTGCAGCCACCATCCGGAAGATGGATGCGGACGTTGTCATCTGGAGTCAGAGCAGGGAGATCAGCTACACGGGAGTCATGAGCCGCCTTGTGTTGCGCACGAGACAGCTGCATCCGGCGAAGGACCGGGACGTGGTCGAGGTCTGGGACATGAATGGACGACACCGTCATCCTCAGGCTATGACCCATGAGCAACTGGGCTGGCGACAGGCCAGTGGACAGTGGGGCGGAGCGATAGGCCAGCAAGGTGAGGTAGAAATCGGACCCAGCATCGGCAGCCTTGCAGAGGAGCCGTTTGACTATATGTACTCCCTTCTCCGCTTTGCCGTTGGATTGGGGGTACAGGGGACTGGATGTCACATGGGCAAAATTGTACTGCCTGGCAAAGTTGGACCATTCTTGGCTGGCCATTGTCCGACATAACCGTGAGCGGGATGCCGTGTCGAGCAAAGGTTTCCTTACAGGCACGGATGACTGCAGACGAAGTGATATCGTGCAACCGTATCACCTCCGGGTAATTCAAAAAGTAGTCCACGATCAGGGCCCGTCAGGACTGCGCAAGGATGCGGAGGTGGGTGAGAAAGGACTGGAAAGGCTCATCCTTACCCTGCAAACGCTGTTGGAATACATAGCGCTCGAAACATTCATTCACCTCTATGCTGCAGTGACTGTCAAACCTAAGGAGGACCGTCTTGATCTTTGTTTTATCTTCATCATCCACAAAGGTGAGAGAATTGAAAATGTGGATAGCATGGTCCCCGGCCGTGGATAGGAAGAGAGCGGTCTTCCTGGTGTCCGAGGCATCCTCCCAGTCTGTGGCCTCAAGGTAGAGCTGGAAGAGTTGTTTGAATATCTTCCAGTTGGCCCCTAGGTTACCGGTGATGCGGAGCGGCAGCGGCGGGCGGACGCTGTCCATTTTGCTGTATGCTGGTGGAAGGCAGATCACTTGCAGGTAGGTCTAAGAAGTTCTAATATCCCTCAACTCCTGGTCTCATGATGTGTTGGGTGCTCTGGATCCGTGAAACACATAGAATCATAGAAGTTTACAGCATGGAAACAGGCCCTTCGGCCCAACCAGTCCATGCCGCCCAGGTTTTACCATTAAGCTAGTCCCAGTTGCCCCCACTTGGCCCATAACCCTCTATACCCATCTTACCCATGTAACTATCTAAATGCTTTTTAAAAGACACAATTGTACCCGCCTCTACTACTACCTCTGGCAGCACATTCCAGACACTCACTACCCTCTGAGTGAAGAAATTGCCCCTCTGGGCCCTTCTGAATCTCTCCCCTCTCACCTTAAACCTATGCCCTCTAGTTTTAGACTCCCCTACCTTAGGGAAAAGATGTTGACTATCTACCTTATCTATGCCCCTCATTATTTTATAGACCTCTATAAGATCACCCCCACGCCTCCTACGCTCCAGGGAAAAAGTCCCAGTCTATCCAGCCTCTCCTTATAACTCGAACCATCAAGTCCCGGTAACATCCTAGTAAATCTTTTCTGCACTCTTTCTAGTTTAATAATATCCTTTCTATAATAGGGTGACCAGAACTGCACACAGTATTCCAAGTGTGGCCGTACCAATGTCTTGTACAACTTCAACAAGACGTCCCAACTCCTGTATTCAATGTTCTGACCAATGAAACCAAGCATGCCGAATGCCTTCTTCACCACCCTGTCCACCTGTGACTCCACCTTCAAGGAGCTATGAACCTGTACTCCTAGATCTCTTTGTTCTATAACTCTCCCCAACGCCATACCATTAACTGAGTAGGTCCTGGCCTGATTCGATCTGCCAAAATGCATCACCTCACATTTATCTAAATTAAACTCCATCTGCCATTCGTCGGCCCACTGGCCTAATTGATCAAGATCCCGTTGCAATCCTAGATAACCTTCTTCACTATCCACTGTGCCACCAATCTTGGTGTCATCTGCAAACTTACTAACCATGCCTCCTAAATTCTCATCCAAATCATTAATATAAATCACAAATAACAGTGGACCCAGCACCGATCCCTGAGGCACACCACTGGTCACAGGCCTCCAGTTTGAAAAACAACCCTCTACAACCACCCTCTGTCTTCTGTCGTCCAGCCAATTTTGAATCCAATTGGCAACCTCACCCTGGATCCCGTGAGCTTTAACCTTCTGCAACAACCTACCATGCGGTACCTTGTCAAAGGCTTTGCTAAAGTCCATGTAGACAACGTCTACTGCACTGCCTTCTTGGTCACCCCCTCAAAAAACTCAATCAAATTTGTGAGACATGATTTTCCACGCACAAAGCCATGCTGACTGCCCCGAATCAGTCCGTGCCTCTCTAAATGCTTGTAGATCCTGTCTCTCAGAATACCTTCTAGCAACTTACCTACTACAGACATTAGGCTCACCGGTCTGTAGTTCCCAGGCTTTTCCCTGCTGCCCTTCTTAAACAAGGGCACAACATTCGCCACTCTCCAATCTTCAGGCACCTCACCTGTGGCTGCCGATGATTCAAATATCTCTGTTAGGGGACCCGCAATTTCCTCCCTAGCCTCCCACAACATCCTGGGATACATTTCATCAGGTCCCGGGGATTCATCTACTTTGATGCGCTTTAAGACTTCCAGCACCTCCTCCTCTGTAATATGCACACTTCTCAAGACATCACTATTTATTTCCCTTAGTTTCCTAACATCCATGCCTTTCTCCACCGTGAATACCGATGAGAAATATTCATTCAGGATCTCACCCAACTCTTGCGGCTCTGCACATAGATGTCCTTGTTGATCCTTAAGAGGCCCTACTCTGTCCCTAGTTACTCTTTTTCCCTTTGTGAAAAGGGAAAACAAGCCACCAACACTTAAAATAGTGCAACACTATTTTATTAAATCAGAAACTGTTGAACATACTTTCACTGTGCGTTAACATGATATTAGATTAAACTAAAGACATATGCCTTGTCCTAACCAGTCTTTGCACTCAGCACATGGTGAAGATCTGTGCTGCAGGCTGTGAGCTCAGTCCTACTAGGAGGCTGCAGCTAGAATGAGCGGGAACTCTGATGCCCCCTGTCTTTATAGTGCGTGTGTTCTAACTGGTGATTGGCTGCGGTGTTGTGTGTGTTGATTGGTCTTGCTGTGTGTTCATCAGTGTGTGTGTATCTGCACCATGATATACTGGTGTATATTATGACACTTCACTGAACTGGGATGGGATTCTCCCCTACCCGGCGGGACGCGGGGTCCTGGCTGGATGGAGTGGCGTGAACCACTCCACGCCGGGCCCCCCCAAAGGTGCATATTTCTCCGCAACTTTAGGGGCCAAGCCCTCGCCGTGAGGGACTAGGCACGCGCCGGAATGGTTGGCATACCGTCGACCGTCAGGAAAGTCCTTTGGTGCCACGCCAGCCGTGGCCGAAAGGACTTTGCCGGGCGGCGGAAGTCCGTGCACGGGGACCCTGTGTGAGAACCTCTCTGTCTACATCGAGGGCATCTTGAAACCCATCATACAAGGTACGCCCAGCTTCTGTCGCGACACAACAGACTTCCTACAGAAATTCAGCACCCATGGACCAGTTGAACCAGGAACATTCCTCATCACGATGGACGTCTCGGCACTCTACACCAGCATCCCCCATGACGACGGCATTGCTGCAACAGCCTCAGTACTCAACACCGGCAACTGCCAATCTCCAGACGCAATTCTGCAACTCATCCGCTTCATTCTGGATCACAACGTCTTCACCTTCGACAACAAGTTCTTCATCCAGACGCACAGAACAGCCATGGGGACCAAATTCGCACCTCAATATGCCAACATCTTTATGCACAAGTTTGAACAAGACCTCCTCACCGCACAGGACCTTCAACCGACGTTATACACCAGATACATCGATTACATTTTTTTCCTTTGGACCCACGGCAAAGAATCACTGAAACGACTACACGATGACATCAATAAGTTCCATCCCACCATCAGACTCACCATGGACTACTGTCCAAAATCAGTTGCATTCTTGGACACACTCATCTCCCTCAAGGACAGTCACCTCAGCACTTTGCTTTACCGCAAGCCCACGGATAACCTCATGATGCTCCACTTCTCCAGCTTCCACCTAAACACAGTAAAGAAGCCATTCCCTATGAACAAGCCTTCCGTATACACAGGATCTGCTCAAACGAGGAGGAGCGTAACAGACATCTACAGACACTGAAAGATGCCCTCGTACGAACGGGATATGGCGCTCGACTCATCGATTGACAGTTCCAATGCGCCACAGCGAAAAACCGCACCGACCTCCTCAGAAGACAAACACGGGACACAACCGACAGAGTACCCTTTGCCGTCCAGTACTTTCCCGGAGCGGAGAAACTACGACATCTTCTTCGCAACCTTCAACACGTTATCGATGAAGATGAACATCTTGCCAAGGTCAACGCCACACCTCCACTACTTGCCTTCAAACAACCGCGCAACCTCAAACACACCATTGTTTGGTGTGCCTTCAGAATAGCGACCACGACACCACACAACCCTGCCATGGCAATCTCTGCAAGACGTGCCAGATCATCGACATGGATACCACCATTACACGTGAGAACACCACCCACCAGGTACGCGGTACATACTCTTGCGACTCGGCCAACGTTGTCTACCTCATACGGTGCAGGAAAGGATGTCCCGAAGCGTGGTACATTGGTGAGGCCACGCAGACGCTGCGACAACGAATGAACGGACATCGCGCGACAATCACCAGGCAGGAATGTTCCCTTCCAGATCATCGACATGGATACCACCATTACACGTGAGAATACCACCCACCAGGTACGCAGTACATATTCGTGCGACTCTGCCAACGTTGTCTACCTCATACGCTGCAGGAAAGGATGTCCCGAAGCGAGACCATGCAAACGCTGCGACAACGGACGAATGGACATCGCGCGGCAATCGCCAGGCAGGAATGTTCCGGTCCAGTCTAGGAACACTTCAGCAGTCAAGGGCATTCAGCCTCTGATCTCCGGGTAAGCGTTCTCCAAGGTGGCCTTCAGGACGCCCGACAACGCAGAATCGCTGAGCAGAAACTTATAGCCAAGTTCCGCACACGAGTGCGGCCTCAACCGGGACCTGGGATTCATGTCGCATTACATTCATCCCCCACCATCTGGCCTGGGCTTGCGAAATCCCACCAACTGTCCTGGTTTGAGACAATTCACACCTCTTTAACCTGGGGTTACCCCTATCTCTGGATATGTAAACACTTAATTAACTGCAAACGCTCGCATTCTAAGCATTGTCTTGCATCTTTGAATTTATATGTATCTCTGTTTCTGGAACATACCTCTTCATTCACCTGAGGAAGGAGCAGTGCTCCGAAAGCTAGTGTTTGAAACAAACCTGTTGGACTTTAACCTGGTGTTGTAAAACTAGTGTTATCAGAGGAAATGACGCTGATCGAGATTAGTGGATCAGGTTTCAAGTACTAGGGTCAGCAAGATATCAGGAAATTTTAATTTCTCAGGTAACGTGCAAGAAACATAAATAATTTGAAGGCTGTCATTGGTGTATGGTTGGATGAGGGGATGAAGGAGAACATTGGTCCATCTTCTCTGAGTTCCTCGGACCCATGCAGTTGCATCCAATAGAGTGTTTCATCCAGTTTTACCTGGAAGATATCTAAGCTACTTGTTTCTGCAACCCGCTTTCAGTAAATTGTCAAAAAATATTAATTACCTTCTCAGTAAAGAAGCATAGAACCCCTACAGTGCAGAACGTGGCCATTTGGTCCATCAAGTCTGCACCGACCCTTCGAAAGAGCACTCTACCTAGGCCCTCTCCACCACCCTAGCCCTGTGCATTGATCATGGCCAATCCTGCACCTCATTGGATTGTTGGAAGCAATTAGAGCACCCGGAGGAAACCCACACAGATACGGGGAGAACGTACAAACTCCACACAGTCATCCATGGTCGGAATTGAACCCGGGTCCCTGGCACTATGAGACAGCAGTGCTAACCACTGTGCCGCCGAGAGGTTTACTTACACCGTGCTTGAACTTAATCTTTGACTTGTCCAATACATACAGCTCTTCTTGAATTTAATCTTTGACTTGCTGGAAGTTCTAGCCCTGCTGGAACTTAGGGCGGGATTCTCTCAGCCCACGCCGGGTCGGAGAATCGCCGGGCCAGGCGTGAATTGCACGCCGCCGCCCCGATGCCGGTCCGCCGATTCTCCGGTGAGCGAAGAATCGGTGCCATTGGCGCCGGCGCGGTTGGCATGGCGCCGGTCTGGGTCGCTCTACGTGGCCCCCCGGCGATTCTCTGCCCAAGTCCCGCCGACGCCGTTCACATCTGGTCTTACCCGGCGGGACCTCGGCATCCATCCTGTCTGGGGCGACCTGGTGGGGACGGGTCCAACCCCAGGGGAGACCGCCACCGAGGCCTGGCCCGCGATCAGGGCCTACCGGTCGGCGGGCCGGCCTCTCGTGGTGGGGGCCTCTCTTGCTCCGTGCCGGCCCCTCTAGCCCTACATCATGTTGCGTCGGGGCCGGTGCGGAGAAGGAGGCTACCGCACATTCGCCCCGGTCGCAGCGCACATGCGCAGACCCGTGGCGCCCATTTGACGCCGGTATCGGCAGCTGGAGCGGCGTGGGTCTAATGTCGCTGTCGTTAAACTCTCCAGTTTTTATGACGGCGTCAACACTCCGCTGTTGGTCATCCCGCAGACTAATTGATCACGGAGCACACCAGTCAATACACTGTGCACTCACATAATGAGACAATGTTCTGAAGACTAGCAGCAAACTTCGCAACTGAATCCCCGGCAAACCACTCCACCGTAAGGAACCTGTATCGCTAAACGATGTTAGACGGATTTGGGTTGAAACGATATGCCACCAATGTGATGAGCACATCAAACGGTACCGTATCCAGCGCTGCCGGAAATGTGAGGCCCCGGACCACTCCAAACGTACACGCTCCACAGGCCCGACAGCAGAACCTCGGCTTGGCGCTCGTTTTCTGCAACGTTACTGGTTTTGAAAAAGTACTGCATTCCAAATGTCCATACCGGGGTCAAAAGCATCCAGTCGCCCACACAGAAACGACGTGAACCAACCAACTCCGTACCGTAGTCCAAAATAAAATTCAGGGCAATTTAATTAAATACATTTATTGGAGCAACAGTAAGTATCTGAGGCCCGCTTCCACACTGGCCAACATTTTACACAGATACGGATAAGCTACCCTTCCCCCAGTGGGGGAGCTCGTACTCCCCGAGGAGCGTGGGGAAACAATCAAAGTGTTTGCGCCATCGTGAAAGCCGTCACCTTTCACGACGGCGCGAAACAGGCGCGGGGACAACCGATTTAGTCCCCCACAGGGGGCCAGCACGGCGCTGGATTGTTCACGCTGCTCCAGCCTCCCTTCCCGGCGCCAAATGGGTGCTGCGCCAACCCGCGCGTGTAGTGGGGGACCTGTTCAGCGCGCTGGCCCCAACGCAACATGGCGTGGGTGTTCAGGGGCCGGCCGCGCAACAAAGTTGGCCCGGGGGGAGAGGCTGGCCCGCCGCTCGGTGGGCCCCGATCGCGGGCCAGACCCCATCGGAGGCCCCCTGGGGACGGAGCCCCCCCCCCACCCCCCCCCCCCCACACCCTCCCCCCACAGGCCACCCCCCGACCCTTCGCGTAGAGTTTCCGCCGGCAGCGACCAAGGATACCATTTCCGCGCGGCCGCTCGCTCCATTCGGGCCGGAGAATCGGCGGCCCGGCCAAACGCGCCAGCGCAAATAGCGCCGATTCTCCACACCTCAGAGAATCGTGCGCCGGCGTCGGGGCGGCGTGGCGTGGTTGCGGCGATTCTCCGGCCCGCCGCGCGGCTGGACGAATCCGCCCCCCATATGTTTGGTGCTGGTTAAAGCGTAATGGGAAGGGGGGTTAAAGGATAATGGGAAGGGGATTAATGGGTAATGGGAAGGGAGGTAAAGGATAATGGGAAAGGGGGAAGGGGGTTAAAGGGGAATGGAAAGGGGGGTTAAAGGGCAACTGGAAGGGTGGAAAAGGGGTAATGGGAGGGGGGATTAAAGGTTAATGGGAGGGGATTAAAGCATAATGGGAAGGGGGTTAAAGGATAATGGGAAAGGAGTTAAAGCAAAATGGAAAGGGGGTTAAAGGAAAATGGAAAGGACTTTAAAGGATAATGGGAAGGAGGATTAAAGTATAATGGAAGGGGCATTAAAGTGTAATGGGAAGGGGGGTTAAACGATAAAGGAAAGGGGTTAAAAGATAACCACAGCAGCCAATGAAAGGATGGCAGAGGGGGAAGGGCTAGTGCAAGTAGCTGTCATGATGTGCAAACATGCAGCTAATGAACACATAGAATAGGACACGACCAATGAGCAGTCAGGAAACTCAGGGGTGGGATCTCACTATAAAAGGGATGAGGCACTCACACCCCGCCTCTTTCCACAGACCAACATCTACAGAGTGAGGACAGGGTGTTTCCTCAGCATCGCACCCCAGCACGTGGCTTTGAGCAAGGCTGGTTCAGTTAGACTGAGTTACTACATTTAGATTAGCAGAGAGTCGAACTCATTGAGAACTGTGCTAATAGTTCAATAAAACACATTGAACTGACTTCAAAGTCTGGAGCATCTTTTACTCAAAAGTGCATCAAGCGATTTTCATTCATTTCATTTCAAGTGGCAGCTTATGTTATTCCAAATTACATAACACAACATGATACCAGGAGTCTGTTCAATCTAGTTAGTTCAACTCAGGAGGACCGTGACGGCCAGCGAATGTATCCCGGCACAATGGAGAAGATTCCGGCTCCTCACCAGCTCAGGACCTCCGGCAATCTCAATGTCGATTGACAGACATTCAAGCAGAAATTTCAGCTTTACAGCGAAGCATCAGACCTCAATGGTGCGTCTGATGCACGGAAGATAGCTCTTCTCCTCACTACAGCGGGTGATCACGCCTTGGAAATATTCAACTCCTTTCACTTCGCCGAAGGCCAGGACAAGACAAAGTTTCAGACCATCCTGGACAAGTTTGACAGCCACTGTGAGGTGGATACCAACAAAATCTTCAAGCGCTACATATTCAAGCAGCGATTGCAAGGTAAAGACGAATCCTTACCTTAGACTGCTAGCGCAATCCTGCAACTTCGGTGCTATCACTGACTCCATGATCAGAGACCAAATCGTTTTTGGTGTTCACTCTGATCCTCTGAGAGAGCAGTTACTGAAGATCAAGCATATGACCCTGCCATTCGCGATTGAAACATGCACAGTGCATGAGCACGCTGAAAATCGCTATTCCCAATACAAATCGGCAGAAAATGATAAACTAGCCTCCCACGAGGCGGAAGGTGTGCAGACCATCTCCCGGAAGCAACGCCTCAACATTGAAGAAAACGGCCATTTTGCGCACTCTTCCCGGGGCCTGACGCATGCGCGATGCGAACGGGATAACGAAGAGGCTGAAACCCGCACTGCGCTGGTGCAGACGTCTGAGACCCGCACTGTGCATGTGCAACGACACACGGAGCGTCAGGACGCCGACGTCACAACGTGTTCGGACTGTGGCACCGCCCATTTAAAGAAACACTGCCCTGCAAGAGGCAGACGCTGTTTAAACTGCGGGAAGCCAGGCCACTATGCAGCCTTGTGCAGATCTGCACCGCCAGTCAGGAGCCAGCGCTCCCAATTCCAACGACAGCGCATCCGGAGTGTTCAAAAACACCTACAGGATTCTGATCCCGGCAGTGCAATGGATCCAGATGATGAATGCCTGGACAACGCCTACCATGTGGGCATTATTACAACGTGTGAATATGCCACATCAGACACACCGATTGCAAGTCCAATCAATCCTAGCTGTGGACTCTGAGGACGAATGGCGAGCAGCGATGAAGGTCAACCACTGCCCCATCCAGTTCAAGCTGGACACAGCTGCCTCTGCCAACCTCCTCTCACAGGCAGACTTCAGGCGCATTAAGAAGCCCCCCATGATCCTTCCATCTGCCTGAAAGCTCCTGGATTACAACGGAATACCACCACGGCACTGGGATTCTGCCATCTGCACGTATCTAACCGACACACACAAACACAGTTACGCTTTGAAATTGTCAAGCCGGACAGGGCATCCCTACTAGGTGTGCAAGCCTGCAAGCAGCAGAACCTCATTCAAAGGGCTTACACCACAACATCCTCCCATGTGGATCTTCAGGCCGGCATCAACGACATCCTCGCCCAATATCCAGATGTGTCTAACGGGATGGGCACGCTACAGTATCGATACAAGATTCTGCTACGACCTGATGCCAAGCCAGTGGTCCAAGCACCACAACGTGTCCCTGCTCCACTGAGAGAGCGCCTGAAGGCACAGCTCAAGGAACTTCAGCAAAAATGCATCATATCCAAGGTCACCGAACCAACTGAATGGGTCAGCTCGATGGTGTGCGTAAAGAAGCCTTCGGGGGACCTGCGTGTCAAAATATGCACCCATGCACATTATGAGGTAAAAGCAGGCAGTGACAGGCACCCAGGTAAGCCAATCAACATACAGAACAGAACACGACCAATCACCAGACAGAACACCAGAGGGGGGCTTCCAACTATAAAACACACGAGGCATCAGCACTCTGCCTCTTTCCACTGGTGACAACTGTAGTGACAGTCAGGGTGTACAAATCATTCAGCACCTACTACACGTGGATCAGAGCTAGCCTGGTCTAGATATAGTTAATGGTAGTTTACTTAGAGTAGTAGAGAGTCAACCCACAGGCAGCTGTGTGCTTTGTAACTGTAGTTCAATAAATCTTATTGAACCAATGCCTATGTTTGGTGTATGCTTGATCATTTAACCGCATTGTGTTGCAGTCGTTGTTACCCCAGGGTGAATAACACAACATGATACCAGGTGTGGCTACTGCTTCGAAGTAATTTACCTTTGAACATTCATTGACGACCTGCAACTGCCTTCCAGCGGCATGGAAAAGATCCAGGTACCTCCACAGCTCCGGATCTCCGGGAACCTTGGCGCCAACTGGCGGATCTTCAAGCAGAAATTCAGCCTATATCTTGAGGCCTCAGGCCTCGAAAGTGCGTCCGATGCCAGAAAACCTCACTGCTACTGTCGGCTGTGGGGGACCAGGCCATCCAAATCTTTAATTCGTTCACTTTTGCCGACGATGAGGATAAGACCAAGTTCCAGACCATCTTAGCCAAATTCGACAGTCACTGTGAGGTCGAGACGAATGAAAGCTTCGAGCATTATGTCTTCCAGCAGCACCTTCAGGGTGAGGATGAGCCTTTCCAGTCTTTTCTCACTCATCTTTGCATTTTAGCACAATCCTGCAACTACGGTGACACCGGTGACTCTCTCATCAGGGATCAGATCGTGTTTGGCGTCCACTCCGACGCCCTGCGGGAGCAGCTCCTAAAAATAAAAAACATGACCCTGCCAGTGGCCATCGAGACATGCAAAGTCCACGAACAGGCGGAAAGCCGCTATTCCCGCCTTAAGTCGGCAGAGCAGAACCAATTTGCCTCCCACGAGGCTGAGAGTGTACAGGCCATCGCCCGAATGCGGCGCCTGAGCATCGATGAAGGCAGCCATTTTGCACCCTTTTCCAGGGGTCTCACGCATGTGCACCACGGTCAGGAGAACGAAGCGGCCGAAAACTATACTGTGCAGGTGCGAGCGGCTGTTGACCGCACTGCGCATATGCGACGACGCACCGAGCATCACGACGTCGACGTGATGACGTGCCCCAACTGCGGCACCGCCCATTTAAAGCGGCAATGCCCTGCAAGAGGCAGGCAATGTCTCAACTGCAAGAAGCTTGGCCATTATGTGGCCTTGTGCCGGTCTGCACCTCCGTTAGGGGGCCAGCGATCCCAGTTCCAACGCAGACGTGTTTATAAGATGATGAGGGGGATAGATAGAGTGGACGTTCAGAGACTATTTCCTCAGGTGGATGTAGCTGTTACAAGGGGCATAACTATGAGGTTCAGGGTTGGAGATATAGGAGGGATGTCCAAGGTAGGTTCTTTACTCAGTGAGTGGTTAGGGTGTGGAATGGACTGCCTGCTGTGATAGTGGAGTCGGACACTTTAGGAACTTTCAAGCGGTTATTGGAAAAGCACATGGAGCACACCAGAATGACAGGGAGTGGGATAGCTTGATCTTGGTTTCGGACAAAGCTCGGCACAATATCGAGGGCCAAAGGGCCTGTTCTGTGCTGTACTGTTCTATGTTCTATGTACTACATTTAGATTAGCAGAGAGTCAAACTCATTAAGAACTGTGCTAATAGTTCAATAAAACACATTGAACTCACTTCAAAGTCTGGAGCATCTTTTACTCAAAACTGCATCAAGTGGCAGCTTGTGTTATTCCAAATTACAAAGCACAACAGTAGCAAAGCCCCATCATCAAGGAAGAGTTCCACCAGCAGAGGAAGGAGATGCAGGAGGATCGCTTGAAGGTCATCGAATGGGCTGTGGCTTGAAGGGCTCGATGGAGAGTGTGGAGAAATGTTTGGAGGTGCAGGGGTTACGGATTCAAGAGATTGAGAGGGCGATGTCGGACCACAGCAACCAGCAGACATACCACTCCCGGGGGCAATTTCTCCTTTGACCTTCAGCTACACTTTTCTGTTGAAGTTGCACCCAATTTCAGGTAAAAAGAGTTCTTTACTACACCTTCAAGCAGGAGCTGCCCTATGTGCGAACACTCACACCATGGCCGCCACCGGAAGCCGACTATTGTTCATCCGTAATATCCTTGTGTTTCTGTAAGTGGTGCAGATCCAAAACACTGCGTGTGATTCTCCCTCTTGCAGACTAAGTGCTGGCAGAAACCAGAGTGATTCCGGCTGGCGCTGGGAGTGATACTGAGTTGCCATTCCATGGCACCAGGAGATTGTTTTTCACAGGATCGGGATTCTCGTGTCATTCCATGGCGCACAGTAAACCTTTTGAAGAAGATCAGGGTTTTCATTGGAAATGAGAGGGTGAGGCTAAACCTCTCTGACAGGTCCCGCTGCTCAGAGATCAGGACACACTTTTTAAAGGGTGCCCCATTCACAGAATACTGTTACAGCACCTCACGGATTGCTGGCAAGCCTCCCCTCCACCCATCAACCTCCCACCCTCTGTCCCCACTTCCAGCACGCCCCTCAGTCCCTCCCTTCAGCCCCCATTAAATCCCCTTTTCAGGTCCCGCCCCTTGACAGTGTTAACCTTGCATCTTGCACTCCAAGGAGTGGCAAGGGGGCGGGTACCAGCTGCCCCTCCATCCCAAGGTAAACCCTGACTATGGGCACCGACCGGGAGGAGGGGCTGCTGGATGCCAACCCTGGCTTGTCCCATGGCCTGCCCCATGGGGTGCGACGTGGCCACCAGCTCCCTGAGTTCCACCCCTCTGATGAGGCAGCGTCTCAGGGTCAGCACACAGGACAGGGCGGTACGGCTGTGCATTTGCCGTCAACAAGTGAGCCTGACCCCAGAGCCTGTCAGGGGCATCGAAGGCCAAGGGACGAGGTAGTCAGCTAGTAGTCTGTACCTCAGACGTGCATCCTGGGGAAACACCAACACGTAGTGGTAGAGCTAGGAGGGAGCATGTTGAGCAGCCCAGATGGCAGGGGGGAGGGGCTACGTAGGGGTGGGGGGGGGGGGGGGGGGGGGAGGTGAGGTGGTGAGGTGGGGTTGGGGGCTGGGTGGTTGGGGAGATGGCACTATCGGGAATGGGGTATTGTACAGCACATTAAACAACTTTTTGCACAAACATTATGATGCCTCTGTCACTTTGTTCCGCAATGCGAGCTGACCCCCGGACCCTTTGTCCACCTCTCCAGGCATTCCCCCCTCCCCGTGGCACCCACCCACCCTCCAGCCGTGGTCATCCCGGGAGCTGTGTCCCATCCCCTGGGTGTTCAGATGTTGACTGCTGCGTGTGTGGTGTTGATTCCCACACAGTGTCCAGGCATCAAGGTGCGATTGGAATGCCAGGCAATAACTCCCACATGCTACGTGGCCTGCCTACCCTCGGGAACCTATTTGGCATGTGCCAAGTGCTCATTTAACTACGATTGCCTTCAGCCATGCAGCCGGACACCTCAGCAATTGGTGGGGCAGACGGGCAGGGACAGGGGTTGGCCGCGGAATGGGCTTGGGATCCAAGGGTTTGCATGGTGGTGCCGTGAGCGATTGCCCCTCCGAATTTCCCCCCCCAGTGCCTCCTCCCAACCCTTCATGGTGACCCACCCCTGCCGAGGGTCCCCCACTCCCCGCTGAACACTGGGGTGGCAAGTCTAGCGCCACCAGTCACTTTGCCTGTGAACAAAGATGGCTACTCACCTCCTCGGCTCCCCACGGAAGCCCTTCCACCAGGTTCACATATGTGAAAAGGACTACTGATCGATGCCAGTGTGAGCACTTGCTGGAGAGGGCGCTGAATGACAGGAGGCTATTGGATGACGGGTGGCTCTCGTTAATTGTATAGAAATGGGGCTTAAATGGTGATAATTGGTTTCTCGCCACGCTCATAGATTATCATAGAATTTACAGTGCAGAAGGAGGCCATTCAGCCCATCGAGTCTGCACCGGCTCTTGGAAAGAGCACCCTACCCAAGGTCAACACCGCCACCCTATCCCCATAACCCAGTAACCCCACCCAACACTAAGGGCAATTTTGGACACTAAGGGCAATTTATCATGGCCAATCCACCTAACCCGCACATCTTTGGACTGTGGGAGGAAACCGGAGCACCCGGAGGAAACCCACGCACACACGGGGAGGATGTGCAGACTCCGCACAGACAGTGACCCAAGCCAGAATCGAACCTGGGACCTTGGAGCTGTGAAGCAATTGTGCTATCCACAAGGCTACCGTGCTGCTCTAAAGCGAGATTCTGAATTCGCCTACGGAAGCAGACCGGTTGCATTGCAAACTGTTTGGCGCCTTGCACAGTTCCTGTTTTTGTCCTCTCCCGCTATTCACTGGCCTGGTTACGCTTGAGCAAGAGACTACCAAACCCACAAGATCGCGCCCTTAGAATTTCTTTAGCGTGGGGAGTTGAACTCAGAAATCGGGGAGCCATTTTGAAAGGGTGTCCACATCGCTAAGTGAGCTTGCGGATACCCCACGTCCCCTAACCATGGGTAATGTCACCCCGCCCCCCCACACATGGACACTACCCCACACTCCCCAGATGACGACACTCTGCTATGGAGTCCCTGGTGGTCCCCCTCTTCAGGCCCCCCACACCCACTTTCAGATCGCTCCCCTTCTAGGACCCCCACCCATCATCCCCAACCTCCCAGAGGCCTCTCCTTACCTGCCCTGCACACTCCCCACCTTTCATACCCCCCTCCTTTCATGGGCATGGCGCCCCTCAGCCCCTGGCCTTCAGCAGGGCCACTCTGGCACCTGGGCACCCTTGCACTGCCACCCTGGCACCCATGCAGTGCTCCTGCCATCTGGCATTGGCACCTGGGCACCTTGGAAGTGCCAAATGGCAATGCCAAGCTGCCAGCTGGGAAGTGCCAAGGTGTCCACATTCCAGGGACTGCACTGACCCTAACCACCCAGGGATCTCCGATAGCCCAGGTGGCCCCCTGGGTGCTGTTTCATCTGGTCCACATTTATGTAGACCAGTGCTGAATTACGCCGGCTGCAGCCTTGCTGGGGAGGCCGGTGGATCCCGGGAGGCCGGTGGATCCTGTGAGGCCAGTGAATTCCATGACACGGATGCCTCACAGGACTTGGGTGGATCCCGCAAGGCGTGTAGGTTGCCTGGAAGCCCGCGAGAGGCCTCACCCGGCACTTACCGGCCGCACCACGTTCGAGAGAGATCGCAACGCAGCTGGTGGACCACGCACTTTATTTCCTTAATCCCCTTCTCTTCCCAACCCCGAAACCTTGCATCCATTCTCCTTGGCTCAAACCCATGATCCCCCTGATCGGTATCCCCCGCGACCCAGCTACCAACCTAAAATGCTGTCTAAACTGTCTCCAGATCTTCAACGTAGCCACCACCACCATGCTCACTGAATATTTCCCTGGGACCATCGGGAGTGGCGCCATTGCCAGTGCCTGCAAACCTGACCACCCCCCTACTGAAAATGAGACACTGCCAGGCAAAATGGCAGCCCACCCCCCACACCCCCCCACTACCGGAAGGGAGGCCACAGAGTACTCACTTTTCTCTAAATTCAATTTGTACCCTGAAAAAGTCCCAAATCTCTGGAGCAACCACATTCTCCTCCCCACCAAAGAGCTCGGCTCCGAAATATACAGCAACAAGTCATCTGCATATAAGGCAACCCTATTTCCCCTCGCCCCCTTTACTATCCCCTTCCACAACCCCGAGCTCCTCAGTGCAATAGCTAAGGGCTCTTTAGACAACTCAAATAGAAGGGGAATATGGGGCATCCCTGTCTCGTACCCCAATGCAATACAAAATACCCTGAGCTCATACTATTTTTGTGCATTCTCACCATCGGCTCCTTATATAGCAGCTGCACCCAGGCCACAAACTTCGGGCCAATCCCAAATTTCTCCAGTACCGCCATGACATAACTCCACTCCACCCGCTCAAACACCTTCTCCGCATCCAATGCCATCAGCACCTCCGCCTTCTTCCCCTGTGCTAGAGAAAGCACCACGTTCAACAACCGCCTCATACTCGAGGACCAGAAGGCCATAAGACCATAAGACATAGGAGCAGAATTAGGCCACTCGGCCCATCGAGTCTGCTCCGCTATTCAATCATGCTCACATACTCCAAATGGGGTCTGACCAGAGCCTTATATAGCCTCAGAAGTACATCCCGGGACTTGAGGACAACTGTCTTCCCTTTACGAATTCCATCTCGTCCTCCCCAATCACCTTCGGGAGACACCCTTCCAACACCTTTGCCAATATCTTGGCGTCTACATTCAGCAGAGATATGGGCCTATACGACCCACACTCCACCGGATCCTTGAGCTTCTCCATTGATTGCGGCAAAACACCCCCAACTCGGTGGGACCTTTACAAACGGGATGGTCTACACCTGGACCAGAGGGTACCGATATCCTGGGGGGCAAATTTGTAAATGCTCTTCGGGAGGGTTTAAACTAGTTCAGCAGGGGCTTGGGAACCTGAATTGTAGCTCCAGTATACAGGAGGCTGAGAGTAGTGAGGTCATGAGTAAGGTTTCAAAGTTGCAGGAGTGTACCGGCAGGCAGGAAGGTGGTTTAAAGTATGTCTTCTTCAATGCCAGGAGCATCCGGAATAAGGTGGGTGAACTTGCGGCATGGGTGGGTACCTGGAACTTCAATGTTGTGGCCATTTCGGAGACATGGATAGAGCAGGGACAGGAATGGTTGTTGCAGGTGCCGGGGTTTAGATATTTCAGTAAGCTCAGGGAAGGTGGTAAAAGAGGGGGAGGGGTGGTATTGTTAGTCAAGGACAGTATTATGGTGGCAGAAAGGACGTTTGATGAGGACTCGTCTACTGAGGTAGTATGAGCTGAGGTTAGAAACAGGAAAGGAGAGGTCACCCTGTTAGGGGTTTTCTATAGGCCTCCGAAAAGTTCCAGAGATGTAGAGGATAGGATTGCAAAGATGATTCTGGATAGGAGCGAAAGCAACAGGGTAGTTGTTATGGGGGACTTTAACTTTCCAAATAATGACTGGAAACGCTATAGTTCGAGTACATTAGATGGGTCCGTTTTTGTCCAATGTGTGCAGGAGGGTTTCCTGACACAGTATGTAGATAGGCCAACGAGAGGCGAGGCCATATTGGATTTGGTACTGGGTAATGAACCAGGACAGGTGTTAGATCTGGAGGTAGGTGAGCACTTTGGTGATAGTGACCACAATTCGATTACGTTTACTTTGGTGATGGAAAGGGATAGGTATATACCGCAGGGCAAGAGTTATATCTGGGGGAAAGGCAATTATGATGCGATGAGGCATGACTTAGGATGCATCGGATGGAGAGGAAAACTGCAGGGGATGGGCACAATGGAAATGTGGAGCTTGTTCAAGGAACAGCTACTGCGTGTCCTTGATAAGTATGTACCTGTCAGGCAGGGAGGAAGTGGTCGAGCAAGGGAACCGTAGTTTATTAAAACAGTCGAAACACTTGTCAAGAGGAAGAAGGAGGGTTATGTAAAGATGAGACATGACGGTTCAGTTAGGGTGCTCGAAAGTTACAAGTTAGCTGGGAAGCACCTAAAGAGAGAGCTAAGAAGAGCCAGGCGAGGACATGGGAAGTCTTTGGCAGGTAGGATCAAGGATAACCCTAAAGCTTTCTATCGATCTGTCAGGAATAAACAAATGACGAGGGTAAGAGTAGGGCCAGTCAAGGACAGTAGTGGGAAGTTTTGCTTGGAGTCTGAGGAGATAGGAGAGGTGCTAAATGAATATTTTTCATCAGTATTCACACAGGAAAAAGACAATGTTGTCGAGGAGAATACTGAGATTCAGGCTACTAGACTAGAAGGGCTTGAGGTTCATAAGGAGGAGGTGTTAGCAATTCTGGAAAGTGTGAAAATAGATAAGTCCCCTGGGCCAGATGGGATTTATCCTAGGATTCTCTGGGATGCTCAGGAGGAGATTGCTGAGCCTTTAGCTTTGATCTTTAAGTCATCTTTGTCTACAGGAATAGTGCCAGAAGACTGGAGGATAGCAAATGTTGTCCCCTTGTTCAAGAAGGGGAGTAGAGACAACCCCGGTAACTATAGACCAGTGAGCCTTACTTCTGTTGTGGGCAAAATCTTGGAAAGGTTTATAAGAGATAGGATGTATAATCATCTGGAAAGGAATAATTTGATTAGAGGTAGTCAACACGGTTTAGTGAAGGGTAGGTTGTGCCTCACAAACCTTATTGAGATCTTTGAGAAGGTGACCAAACAGGTGGATGAGGGTAAAGCAGTTGATGTGGTGTATATGGATTTCAGTAAAGCGTTTGATAAGGTTCCCCACGGTAGGCTACTGCAGAAAATATGGAGGCATGGGATTCAGGGTGATTTAGCAGTTTGGATCAGAAATTGGCTAGCTGGAAGAAGACAAAGGGTGGTGGTTGATGGGAAATGTTCAGACTGGAGTTCAGTTACTAGTGGCGGTATGCCTAGATTCAGCTTATCAGAGTCCTGCCAAGGTTATAACGAGAGTGTAGAAAAATTCTGGAATATATTCAGGGCCAAGCCCCGTCAGTGATCTCTTAGTCTTCTAAAGATGGTAGAATAATCACTCATGCAGCTCAGGATGTGATCTTTGAATCATGTTCATTGAAAGTAAATGTAAACGGTACCAAAAGATCAATATGGCAGATTTCATTTGGTTGCAACATTTAACTTACAGCCTGACCAGCTGAGTGCTTCAGCATTTTCTGATTTTGTTTTAGATTTCCAGAATCCACAGTATTTTGCTCTTTTTAATTGTTTAATTCAAAGAATAATAAAAAGGCATGAAGCCCATATAGATTCTGGACCAGTATCGGTGACAAAAGACTTTTATGTGAGGTTGAATTTACCCACACAGAACCTGTCTTCGCCTTCATTTCTATATTGAGAGAACATAAATAATTAGCAAGCAGGTTTCCTTTGGGATAAAAACTCTTTGATCTCCAAAAAACTAAGACTAATTTACAGATAGATCATCTTGGTACACAGCTACTAAAAGTGGAAGGGTTCCCCATCCATAAACACAAAATGTGCCAAAGACCAGCTAATATTAATTGAGTTGAATGATTATTATTCTCCAGCTATGTTTTTAGCTACGAATGAACCCTCTCACCAACTGTAGATCTGAGCATTGAAGTAACAGAGGTCTCCAAATGAATCACCCTCTGTTTTTGCAGAGACTGCATCACTTATATTGTAAAAGATAACTTTTTACTTGACTAACTGTGAGCCACGGTTGGTGCAGTCTGAGTCACTGTGCAATTTTTAGATTCCAGCTAGACTCGATTGCAGTAATCAATTTAAATCAGCTATCAAAATTCCAAATAATGGATCATTTAAAATGTAAGGGCAGATTGGGATTAAGGGTCACCTAGAGACAGTGCAAAGAGGAAAATCACATCGCGTGAGGATCATCTCCACCCTATTTGTGTCCATTTCAATTAAAAGGTGAAAAACTGGGCAGCCTCCATTTGCACACAGGATAGTTTCCAGCCTTATGTGTTGCTGTTCGGCGGGGCAGGAGTCAGCATTCCGACAGTTGTTTCTTTAATACTGTAATTGATCTGGAAGAATAGCCATGACACGACAGGACCAGACAACATTTAATGTCACTTTATTCACACATTTTGGAGGAACAGGATAGTGTAATAACCTGTCCGAATCCTACAGACTGGGGCAATTGGTTACCCCTTATTTTATTTTAGGGTCCAATCAACTAAATAGAATAACAGAAATTAACTCAGGGATAAATTAAAAAGGGCCAGTCCTGCTAGGGGCACCCTCCAAAATAACAAATCAGAACGGAAATTTGTCAAAGATAAATCATAATGTGAAAAGAGGGTCAATAATGCAATCCATCTCCTGCGGTGCCCACCGGGCATGGAAGGCCTCGGGAATGCCTGTAGACATCGCATGCTCCCTCTCCAGGGACACCCGGCAGTGAATAAAACCGCAGAAGAGGGGCAGACAGTCCGGCCGGACAACTCCCTCGATCGCCCGCTGCCTGGGCTTGTTCATTGTGAGCTTCAGGCCCAGGAGCAGGTTCACGGGGAGGACCTCTGCCTTCCCCCCTCCCCCATGCCGCCTACCCTCTCTCTAGTGGTATCGGCTAGAGAGGGAACCAGTAGTTAGCTGGTACTGTGAACATATTGTTGTAAATAAAGTTACTTTTGTTTGACTCTACAAACCCGTGCTGGATTCTTTGTGGCCCTCACAAAAGATAGCTACACAAATGTTCATGAGATGGGGAGGTCAAAGTGCACTGGCATAGAACAAGTGTTGACTGTAGACAGGGCAGCATGGTGGCGTAGTGGTTGGCACTGCTGCCTCACGGCGCCGAAGCCCGGGTTCGATCCCAACCCCGGTTCACTGTCCTTGTGGGGTTTGCACATTGTGTGCGTGGGTCCAAAAAGATGTGCCCGGGAGGTGAATTGGCCATGCTAAATTGCCCCTTAACTGGGGAAAAAAAGAATTGGGTACTCTAAATTTATTTTAAAAAACAAGTGTTGACTATAGAAAAGGAGCAAGAATTGAGTTGTCACATGGTTGTCATTAATAACCTCTTGCATTTTAACAAACGCAGCATTGCAATGAAGCTGGTGTGGTGATGTGCATCAATGTAAATGCATGTAAGCTAGCTAGACACTAGAGGGAGCACCAGAAACATCACACACACACACTCAACCAATAGATCAGTTAGATAGGAGATGACCAATGGACAATCACGATACACAAGGAGGTGACACGACCACAGGGGGGCATTACACCAACCCATATATAACGGACACCACATACATGATCTGCCTCTTTCCAGTGGAGACAGTCAGTGAGAACAGACACAGGGTTGATTCAATATTACACTGACCACGTGGATTGCAGCAACTGGTTAGTCAGTCTGGGTATCTATAGGAGGATTAGCAGTAGTGTCAAACCCGAGTAATAGAAGTGTAAATAGTTTAATAAACGTGTTGAAGTTATCTCCACGTCTGAACCTTCCTTTGTCAAGTGCACCACAAGGAAGCCGCTTATGTTACACCTACAACATAACAATCAGCTGGGTAACTGTAGTATACTTCTGCTCCTCTTGAAGAGATGAGTGCTGCCATCAGTTATCCATTTGAATACATATGTAGATATCATTAGCCGATGCTGCAGTGTTAGCCTCCAATAGGTAGAAGCACATATGAACTGAAAACACCGGTAATCTTGGCTGTTACTTTCAACTCTACAACTGCTTCCCTGCTGACACAGAGCCTGCAGAAGCAGTTGTCATTGATCATTAGCAGGTAAGTGTGCTTCGGGCTATTAATAATGCATCATGCTAGGCGTGATAGTGCAGCTTTGGTGCCTGATGATCTCACTGCAATGCATTGTTTTCATCTTGTATCATGTAAACAATTAAAGAGCTGTATTTGAAGAACATCAGGACAAATGCTAGTTATTAATTGTAAACTTGACTTGCCAATAGCAATGTGTTTTTTTGTAAGAACTGCCTGATGGTTTCCTGCCTTTCCTCATGAAAGTTAGGATCAGGAAGACTCTTTTTCACATGCCCTCTCCTATTCATCTATTCCATCTCTGCTAAAATCTGATAAAGACTTCACTGAAAGCACTAGCATTATTTGACTGACTGAATATTAATATAGCACAAGGGACTTCCAGTGGTGGCTATGAGGTGAGAGGTCGCACACATAGTGGATCCCTTGGGGACTTGGCCCCTTTTGCCTGGTTAACAGGCGCAGTTTGGGAAAAAAAGTGGGATAATTGAAGTTTGTTGGTTCCTCCTCCACTGGGTGATGTTTGGGGGATACAATACGAGACTGAAATCGACTGAAGGCCCCTCAAGAAAATCAGAAGGCCCTCATGGTGCAGTAGAGGAGAAAATGTTGTGTCGTCAATGGACAACGGATAGGTTAGTGAAATTCCTCACGGGGGTGTGACATTACACAAATGTACAGCATGTGAAGAGTTAATGTTATGTTAAGCCTAGCCACTAGAGGGAGCTAAGGGATAGTACTATAAATAGCACTGGCTCTTTTTTTTTAAGAAAGATTTTATTAAAATTTTGACATGTTTTCAACAAACCTCCCCCCCGCTTACAGAAAAAAGAAAATCAAAGAACACAGAAATAAACATCTTACAACTACATCACGAATTCCCCCAATATACAAACCCCCCATTTAAGCAATAATAAACACAGTAGAAAACACAAAGAACACCCCCCCCCCCTCTCTGGGTTGCTGCTGCTGCTGACCACGTCCTAACGCCCCGCTAGAAAGTCTAGGAACGGTTGCCACCACCTGAAGAACCCTTGCACCGACCCTCTCAAGGCAAATTTTACCCTCTCCAATTTAATGAACCCTCTGGGACCTCGCATCCTTCCACTGTAGCAGAATCCTCCGCCGGGCTACCAGGAACGCAAAGGCCAGAATACCGGCCTCTTTCGCCTCCTGCACTCCCGGCTCGTCCGATACCCCAAATAGTGCTAACCCCCAGCTCGGCTTAACCTGGGTGTTCACCACCTTAGACATCGTCCTCGCAATACTCCTCCAGAACCCATCCAGTGCCGGGCATGCCCAGAACATATGGGTATGATTTGCTGGGCTCCCCGAGCACCTCCACCCCAAAGAACCTGCTCAGCCTCGCCCCTGTCATATGCACTCTGTGAAGAACCTTAAATTGTATCAGGCTAAGCCTGGCACAAGAGGAGGAAGAATTAACCCTACCCAGGGCGACCGCCCATGTACCCTCGTCTAACTCCTCCCCAAGCTCCTCCTCCCATTTACCCTTTAGCTCCTCCACAGAGATCTCCTCCTCCTCCTGCATCTCCTGGTAGATAGCTGAGACCCTGCCCTCTCCAACCCACACCCCCAAGAGCACCCTATCCTGGATCCTGAGTGCTGGAAGCAGCGGAAACTCCCTCACCTGCCGTCTTACAAACACCCTTACCTGCATGTACTTGAAGGCATTTCCGGGGGGAAGCCTGAATTTTTCCTCCAGCGCCCCAAGGCTCGCAAACGCCCCATCTAAAAACAGGTCCCCCATCCTTCTAATTCCTGCCCTGTTCCAGCTCAAGAACCCTCCATCCATTCTCCCCGGGACAAACTGATGGTTCTCCCGGATCGGGGACCAAACCGAAGTCTCTACCTCACCCCTGTGGCACATCCACTGCCCCAAAATTTTCAAAGTCGCCGCCACCACCGGACCCGTGGTGTACCTAGTCAGCGGGAGCGGCAGCGGTGCTGTCACCAGTGCTCCCAGACTCGTGCCCACACAGGACGCCATCTCCAGCCTCTTCCACGCCACCCCCTCCCCCTCCATTACCCACTTGCGTATCATCGCCACATTGGCAGCCCAGTAATACCCACACAGATTAGGTAAGGCTAACCCTCCTCTGTCCCTACTCCGCTCCAGAAACACCCTTCTCACCCTCGGGGTCTTTTTCGCCCACACGATCCCATGATGCTCCTACTGACCCACTTAAAAAAGGCCTTAGGGATCAGGATGGGGAGGCACTGGAATATAAAAAGGGACCTCGGGAGCACCGTCATCTTCACCGACTATACCCTACCCGCTAAGGAGAGTGGCAGCCTATCCCACCTTTTAAACTCCTCCTCCATCTGCTCCACCAGCCTCATCAAGTTGAGCTTGTGTAGGGCCCCCCAGTTCCTGGCCACCTGGATCCCCAGGTACCGAAAACTCCTTTCCGCCCTCTTCAGTGGAAGCTCGTCTATCCCCCTTCCCTGGTCCCCTGGGCGTACCACAAAAAGCTCACTCTTCACCACGTTGAGCTTATACCCGGAAAAGTCCCCAAACTCCCTGAGGATCCGCATCACCTCCGGTATCCCCCCCCCCCCCCCCACTGGGTCCGCCACATACAGCAACAGGTCATCGGCATACAACGAAACCCGGTGTTCCTCTCCCCCCCGGACCAGCCCCCCCCCAGTTCCTGGACTCCCTTAGAGCCATAGCCAAAGGCTCAATTGCCAATGCAAACAGCAAGGGGGATAGGGGGCACCCCTGCCTCGTCCCCGGTACAGCCAAATGTATTCCGACCTCCTCCGATTCGTGGCCACACTCGCCACCGGGGCTTCGTAAAGTAGCCTAACCCAACTAATGAACCCCTCCCCGAACCCAAACCTCCTCAACACTTCCCAGAGGTACCCTCACTCCACCCTATTGAAGGCCTTCTCCGCATCCATAGCCACCACTAACTCGCGCAGTCCCCTCGGCACCGGCAGGCGCGGCGCCAATCCCTCCGGCGCCGGCCTAGCCCCCGGGAGTGCAGAGAATTCCGCAACTTCCGCTCAGCCCGACACCGGAGTGGTTCCCTCCGTTTTTTTACGCCGCCGTCGGGCCATCGCGCCGATTCGGGAGAATCCCGCCTGTGGAATTCACCCTTTGCAAGATATTCCTCCACACTCCTTCCTTCATGCCCAGCTCCTCCTCCACATTACACATTATTTCCTCCAAAAATGCTCTCCCCCTCTCCAACAACCAAAATATATATATATTTCCTTCTCCGCCTCCCCCTCCACTGTAGGCATCATGATTACGATAAGGAGCCTCCGCACATTGGTATTCAGCTGCCTTCCCTTAACAAAACCCGTCTGGTCCTCATGAATCGCACCGGCCATGGTGGAGCCCTACAGGGACCGGCGCGGAAGGAAGAAGTGCCCCTACAGCACAGGCCCGCCCGCAGATCGGTGGGCGCCGATCGTGGGCCAGGCCACCGCACCCCGCCACCCCCCTGAGGACCACACCAGCCAACTTACCTGCAAGGTCCCTCCATGTGGGATCATGTCCAATCCACGCTGGCGGGACTGGCCATAAACCGACGGCCGCTCAGCCCATCGGGGCCCGGAGAACTGCCAGGGCCGCTGCTGAAGGCCCCCAATTGGTGTGGCGTGATTCCTGCCCCCGCCGGAAAGCCAGAGTGCACATAACTAGAGTGCGCACATGAGTGGGTTCTTCCCGGAATAGAGAACAGGTGTGAGCAATGTATAAGGGGGCTGGCAAATTGCTCTCATGTACTTGTCCTGCCCTAAGCTGTTTGCATTTTGGGTCTCCTTTTTTGAGACAATATCGCAGATTGTGGGGGTCAGACTGGAGCCATGTCCATTGATGGCGATCCCTGGGGTGTCGGACCCGCCGGCACTTCTGTAGGGGAAGAAGGTTGATGTCCTGGCCTTTGCCTCTCTGTGTGCCTGGAGATGAGTCCTGTTTGGGTGGAGGTCACCGGCTCCACCAAGAGCCTCGTTGTGGTTGGGGGACTTGTCAGAGTTTCTGAAATTGGAAAAGGTCAAGTATGTCATTCGATGGTTGGAGAAAGGTTCTATTCCAGGTGGAAGCCATTCATCATCTTCTTTAAGGACTTGGTCATGGGTGGGGGAGGTGCGGGCGGAGAGAGGGGGGCGGTTAGTGGAGGTTGTGTCTCGGGTGGGAGGGGGAATTAGGGGCTTTATTATTATTTTTTAAATAACAATTTGTACATATTTTGTTGGACTGTTTTGTATATGATAAACTGAACATTTTTTGAATAAAAATATTTATTTTTAAGAAAATTAATCTATCACAAGGAGCAGGATTCTCTGCTCCCCATCGCTAAGATCGGGAATCCTCATTGAGCGGAGAATCTCCCGTTAGCCCAAAAAAGGGATAGGCATGAGGTGGCAGACCTATCCCCACTCTCCGCTGGTCCTGCCCCACTGGCCAGAGCGGGCTTCCTGCTCCCAGCCAGCGGAAACATGCAAACATCTAATATGCATTCATTAGAATGCAATTAACAGGATTGACCCCGAGGAGTATCAAGGAGGTTAGTCCATTTCTCATGTTCCCCTCATCCACTTGGGTCTCCCAAGGGTCCTGGGGGTTGTGTGGGCTCGGGGTGGACCCTCAGTCCCTTTGACTTCCATGTCATAGGAATGGTGGGCTTAGAAGGTGCTGTCGAAGGAGAATGATCTCTTTCAGATGTTTTAATTACTTTAAGGTGACTGTTAATGGAATAGTTGAGATTTCTGAATGTCGGATCTAATTGAATAATTACATCTGCTACTCTGTTTTCTCGACATTTGAGCAATATAATCATTCTTACGTTATTTTGTGAATTAATTTGTGTGCTTATGTTGCTATAATCAGTTAATTCACTGCAAGTAAATTTATTTCCAAAAGCAACAGTGTCCTCCTTAAGAACTTCCGAGGTATTAAATGTCATCAATGATGAGGAAAATAGCCTGTTGTATTATTATTTTCCTCCGTCTCAGATTAAGATACAATAAAAGCACCCCATTCATGCTGGTGCAACTGGAACAGCAACTGCAGTTATATTGTCATGTGAATGCACAGGAAGCGAATATGTGAGCAGCCCTGTTGACAGACTAAATAGTGGGTGAGAGATTTGTTTCCCAATTAAATGCCTGCACCACTGTTAAGTCTCATTGGAAAGCACTTACTGTTAATTGGATGGGTGTGACATTTCTCTGTCCCGATGTTTCTCTGAATATAATTTACATATTCAAGCAGGTTAATGAACACTTCAGTACACACCCAGTTCTGATGGAGTAACTAAGAAATAAATTGCAGAAATAAACTGTAGTCTTTCCTGTGGACCAAAAATATCATATTATGCCAGCACAATAAAAATAACTAAGTGGCACTGACACTGTATCTAGTCTGGGAATGGTTGATACTGTCCCTTTGCATTAGGAGGAAAGATGTTTTCAGAGATTAAGGTTAAGACAAAGGCCTAAGAATTTCAAAATGCCCCACAAATGGGCACAGCCTATAGATCTGAGGCACATGTACGTTTGGCCTCAGGCCTTGTAATCAATGATCCAGAGAACTGCAGCCACCCAATGCCTGTACCTGTACATTGGAGGAGAGGACTGAACATCAGATCACTGCAACACTATTAATGCTCATCATCATGGACTTAGAATTTAATTACATCAAAAATGTGGAAACGCAGCAGTTCAGACAAGGGTCCTGAGGTGAGGACAGAGAGAGGAGCAGATAATCCCAAATCTGGAGAACAAGCGGGCACTGGATCTGCTGGTAAATTAATGAGTGGAGGAATTTGGAGTGGTCATCCGCTGAGAAGAGGTTTGGGGGGGGGAATTGATAGGAAATGAGTGCTGTATCTGGGAACAGGCAGAGGTGTTGAGCATCAACTGGAGCTTGGGGCATTGATCCAAGGATCAGAAGATTGGTGAATGAGTCAGGAAACCAATGAAGGAATCATAGTGCAGTAGTAGATTTAAGTGCAAGAGTAGGTTAACCCTGGGAAACAATTAAGGGAGAAGGGCCCCCAGAGTACCAAAAAACCAAGAAGAGCTACAAAGTTTCTATTCATTCATTGGATAGGGGCATCGTTGGCAAGACCTGCATTTTCTTCCCATCCCTAATTGTCCTTGAGAACATGGTGAAGAGCTATCTTCTTCTACGGCTCAAGTGTGGTTTAGGTATACCCACAGTACTGTTAGGGAGGGAGTTCCAGAACTTTGACCCAGTGACAATGAAGGAACAATGATATATTTCCAAGGCAGGGTGGTGGAAGATTTGGAAGGGAACTTGCAGGAACATACACCTGCTGCACTTGACCTTCTAGATGACAGAGACTGTGAATTTGGGAGATGGTGCAAGAGAAGATTTGGTGAACTTCTGCAGTGCATCTTGTGAATGGTGCACACTGCTGCCACCTTTTTCTGGAGGTGGAGAGGGTGAATGTTTAAGGTGGCAGATGGGGTGCCAATAATGCAGGCTGATTTGTTCTGGATGATTTGAGCTTCTTTAGTGTTGTTGGCGCCACTCCTGACTTGTGTCTTTGCAGAAAATAGATGCAAAGAATATAAATAATCTAGACTATGATAAAAGAAATAGGCACAGCCTATAGATCTGAGGCACAAGTACATTTGGCTTCAGGCCTGGTAATCAATGATCCAGAGAACTGCAGCCACCCAATGCCTGTACCTGTACATTGGAGGAGAGGACTGAACATCAGATCACTGCAACACTATTAATGCTCATCATCATGGACTTAGAATTTAATTACATCAAAAATGTGGAAATGCAGCAGTTCAGACAAGGGTCCTGAGGTGAGGACAGAGAGGGGAGCAGATAATCCCAAATCTGGAGAACAAGCGGGCACTGGATCTGCTGGTAAATTAATGAGTGGAGGAATTTGGAGTGGTCATCCGCTGAGAAGAGGTTTGGGGGGGGAATTGATAGGAAATGAGTGCTGTATCTGGGAACAGGCCGAGGTGTTGAGCATCAACTGGAGCTTGGGGCATTGATCCAAGGATCAGAAGACTGGTGAATGAGTCAGGAAACCAATTAAACCAGATGCTGGAATCTAAAGCAAAAACAGAAAATACTGGACAATCTCAGCAGATCTGACAGCATCTGTGGAGACAGACGGGAGCTAACATTTTGAGTCTGGATGACTCTTTGTCAAAGCTGGAGAGAACTGGAAATGGGGTCAGATTTATATTGCAGTAGGGGGCACAGGGCGGTGGGGCTGGATAGGAGGCCAGTGATAGATGGAGATTGACAAAGATGCTGTGGATAGAAGGCAAAGGGAATGTAAATGGGGTGATTGAGGCTAAGAAGGGTATTGATTATGGTGCAAAGAGATTAGAATGTGTTAATGGCAGAACAAAGGTGAGCAGTGTGTCAAAGGGCAACTTGGAACAATTGGCGCAAGTGTAGTAGGGGGAGGGGGAACAATGGTGAGGGAAAAACAGATCAATGGAAGAAATTAAAATATAGCAGAGCAGGTTGTGTATTGTGACTGAAGTAGTGGAGCTTTTGAATTGAAAGCAAATGGCTCCAACCTAAATCTCTCCAGTTTAAGGTCATGGGGTACAAGTTAGGGATATGCCAACACATATGGGAGGGGTTAGGGTAGCCTTTGGGTTCGCATCCAGGCAGTATGGTGCACAAGGGGGTGGTAAAATGTATCTTAGCAAGTGGCATGAGGGTTCATGGGGAATTGCTGGGGGGATATTGAGACATTGGGGGGGAAGGAAGGGTTATGGAGTGAGGGGGAACACAGCTAGGCATGGGAACATGAGGGACCACAGAGAGTGGGTATTGCGAGCAGCTGTTATGATCCCAGCTGTTGTTACTCCTGGATAGCCAATTCCAGAATGGAACCCTGGCTCAATAGGCCCGTAATTGTTATGTTTTGTTTCGAGACATGAGTGAACAGAGTCACAGGACTGCCACTGAACTTTAAAAAAAAAAAAAACATTGATTAAACAAGAACAGATTAAACCTCGTAATTGCTTTTATATTGGAAAACCTTCGTTACAATGTAGGCAAAGTTTCAAGTGAAACTGAACCCACAGATTTGCAGGCACCTTTTTTTAACAAAAGTCTAATTTGAAGTTGAAACCTTTCTTAGTCCAAAAATACATACATAAATTTCTAACACACACAATACAAATATAAATTAATTAATCTCTATTCCTTAACAATACCATGGCACAGAGGGTATGCGGGTGAAAAGGGTGATTGGAAGCACATATTGGCATGGGGGCATGAACTTACCTTTCAAAAGGTTTCCCTATGCAGATTATGGTTCATAACACCCCTGAGGTGCTGTGAATCACAAATTTCACCTGGATGTTTCAGATGTGGAACACACTTTGAGTGCCTTGCAGTCATTTCACGCTCAAATATTCATTAAGTGGCTGGTGGTGGGACCTATGCCCCTCACGTAGCAGAAAGTCCCGCCTCAGAGAACTGCTGGACAGAAGAAGAAATGCAGGAGGACATCGGAGCCGATGTTCAGGCATTGGAAGCAGGGGTAAGTTCAAGGGATCCCAGGGCGAGTAGATTACTGAGGGCCTGAGGGATGAGAAGGAAGATGAGAGAAAGGGCATGTCTTATGAAGAAAGGTTGAGGGAGCTAGGACTTTTCTTACTGGAGCGAAGAAGGCAGAGAGGTGACTTCATAGAGGTGTACAAGTTGATGAGAGGCATGGATAGAGTGGGTGCCAGAGTCTTTCCCCAGGGCATAAATAGCTGTTATGAGGGGCCATAATTTTAAGGTGATTGGAAGAAGGTACAGGGGAGATGTCAGAGGTCAGTTCTTTACACAGAGAGTAGTGGGTGCATAGAATGCACTGCCAGCAAAGATGGTGGAGTCAGAGTCATTCGGGACATTTAAGCGACTCTTGGACAGGCACATGGACAGCAGTAAATTGAAGCGGTGTAGGTTAGGTTGATCTTAGATTAGGATAAATGGTCGGCGCAACATCATGGGCCGAAGGGCCTGTACTGTGCTGTAGTGTTCTATGCTCTATAAAACTGGGATCTGGAGGAAGATGCTGGAATGTGTGGTATTGGGGTAGCTGGGATGAGGGAAGGGGTTGTGAGGGTGGGGCGGTGAGGTTGGAGGCTGCCGCATCTTAAAGGGGGTAGCCCGAATTTCAGGAGAGGGCTTCTGATGAAGGTGTCACCTCCCCGTCCCATCCTGTCTGAGATGTAACTCTTCTGATTTTTCAGCCTTCCTCCATGTAGGTTCAATCCCCCTCCATGAGCCTAAAATTGAGGCTGGGTGGAAAACGACCGTTACGTGGCTTAAAATGGCCTTTCGCAAAGGACGCTTGGAAAAGTGGCCAAGTTCAGGGACAGACAGGCTGCAGCTTGCAGTTAAACAAAAAGCTGCAGCTCAGATGTTTCTAACAGCCCATAAAAAGGCCATTGAAAGGCCATCCCGGGACAATGGGCCTAAAATGGAAATTGACATTAAGAGGCAGACTTAGTGGCGTCTGTTTCCTTATTTGGGAAGGCCTATATGCCTCGGACACCAGTGGCCATGGCTAGTCGGGGCACGCCCTGCCATCAACGTAGCGAATCTTAATTGGACCTGATCGATCAGGGTGATCAAGCCCTCTCTCGACTGCAGCTTCCAACAGCCAACAAAAATGGTGGTTCTTCACCGGCCAAGAGGAAGACATGGGGCTGTTTAGCACAGGGCTAAAGAGCTGGCTTTTAAAGCAGACCAAGGCAGGCCAGAACATGGTTCAATTCCTGTACCAGCCTCCCCGAACAGGCGCCGGAATATGGCGACTAGGGGCTTTTCATAGTAACTTCATTTGAAGCCTACTTGTGACAATAAGCGATTTTCATTTCATTTCATTTCATCCATGCCATCGACAGAAGGACCAGAGCCAAGGACAAAGATGACCAGCAACATACTTCCAGCACTGCCAGACAACGGATCCCAGATAAGGCCATATCTGCCTGGTATTTGCCAGTCACCTGGAAGTTAAATTAATGTCTTGTGTGTATTAGCTTTGAGTTCAACTTGTATGTGTGTGTGATTGACTAATAGTAATAATTGTGTGTTTGTGAATAAAAGTATATTATTGTACCAAACAACGTGTGGTCATTTGTCCATCGTATATGGTTTAAAACACACTATGGTTTAGGCACAACAAATTTGGTGACTCTGGTGGGGTTCAATTAGAAGTAACAATTGTTGCTCCGAAAGATCCCACAGACCTAATATTCTTGGAGATTTAGCGTGAGCCCAAATTAAGATGGCAAATTTCCCACGTGACGGCCAGGATTTCAAGTAAATCAAAGGAAGTGTAAGGTCTCTATTTAAAGAATTACTTAAAAATCAAAAACAACAGGTGTGGTGTAAACTCCGTATTAGACAAATCATCGATTTTCGGAAGTGTGCACTAACAGCATGCGTACCTAACAGGGGAGGGTGGTTTGCACTCAAATTCAGAGGGATTAGGACCGGAAAATAGTGATAAGCCGTACCCGCTGTCCAATCGACTCCCTACCCCCTTGTTCCCAAATTATGCGCACAGCAGCCAGAAGCAGAGAAGTGTATCATATGGGAAGAGACAATTAGGAGATATATTAGGGGCAGCACGGTAGCACTGTGGATAGCACAATTGCTTCACAGCTCCAGGGTCCCAGGTTCGATTCTGGTTTGGGTCACTGTCTGTGCGGAGTCTGCACGTTCTCCTCGTGTCTGCGTGGGTTTCCTCCGGGTGCTCCGGTTTCCTCCCACAGTCCAAAGATGTGCAGGTTAGGTGGATTGGCCATGATAAATTGCCCTTAGTATCCAAAATTGCCTTCGTGTTGGGTTGGGTTACTGGGTTACGGGGATGGGGTGGAGGTGTTGACCTTGGGTAGGGTGCTCTTTCCAAGAGCCGGTGCAGACTCGATGGGCCGAATGGCCTCCTTCTGCACTGTAAATTCTATGAAAGGATGGCTACTATGGGCAAGATTTTGTTCTGACACCAAGAGGGTCCTGGAGCAATAGGACAGACTTGGTGGGAGGACTTGACTAAGGTGCACGGGAAACGTGCACAGAAAAATGGGAAACCAATAGCTGTAATGTGCTGTTTGGCGCAGCTGCTAGGCACCGAGGAGGTCCTAACGACCATCCGCAGGCAGCTAGCATACAAGCAGGATGAATTAAAAGTATTGCAGGAGGGTAGGCAGGAAGAAATAAATACTTGAAGGAAGGACAGTCAGGAGGAGTTAAAGAAACTAAGGGAAGAATTAAATAAATTAAAAGACGAAATGTGCGGGCAGCACAGTGGTGCAGTGGTTAGCATTGCTGCCTCACAGCTCTGAAATCCCAGGTTCGATCCCAGCCCTGGATCACTGTCCGTGTGGAGTTTGCACATTCTCCCCATGTTTGCGTGGGTTTCACCCCCACAACCCAAAGATGAGCAGCGTAGGTGGATTGACCACACTAAATTGCCCCTTAATTAGAAAAAATTAATTGGGTACCCTAAATTTAAAAAAAAAGACAAAAGGCATGAGGAGTTGAAGAGATTAAAAGACCCGAGGCAGGAGGAAATAAATAAGTTAAGGGAACAGCAACAGGAGAAATTTGTGAAAAAGGATAGAAAGATAGATGACTTAAGGCATGCGAACCAGGCTAACCTAGTGCAGTTAAGCAGCTTCAGACCCAATGTGACAAAGTCTACCAAGATGCCCAATGAGCTGTTGTGGTAAGAGGGGAGGCCGAACAGAAGGTCACTTGCAGGCAGGACTAAAAGCGCTCCTCCAAGCCAGCAAGAAGACATCTTGTTGATGGCTGCAACCTTCTCAGTGTCTGGCTACACATCTGGCGCTGAAATCTGGTCACCTAAAAACTTTTGAGTTTGGACTTACCAAATTGACACTTTGTTCTATTGAGTTTTAAACCAAACTTCTCTATTCTTTGCATGACTTGAAAAAGTGTCATGTTCTTCTTGAGTCACTGACCATATGATGATATTGTCAACATATACTCTGGCACCTTCAATTTCTTCTATCATTTGTTCCATCGCTTGATGCAATATCTCTGATGCTGGTATGATACCGAAAAGCATTCGATTAAAGCAGTACCTTCCATATGGAATGTTGAAAGTACATTGTTTTCGGCTGGCTTCATCTAGTTTCAGTTGCCAAAACCCTCTGGAGGCATCCAGTTTTGTAAAAATTCTGGCACCTGCCATTTCACTTGTGATCTCTTCACATTTGGGAATTGGGTAATGTTCCCTCTTTATATTTTGATTGAGATCCTTTGGTATCAATGCAGATTCTGAGGTCGCCATTAGGTTTGTTGGAGCATTCCATTGAACTAACCCAATCATTGGATTCTATCACTTTTGTGATGATCCCCAGCTGCTTGCATGCGGTTAAGGTCCAGTTTCAAGCATTCTCTCAAGGGAGCTGGTACCCTTCTTGGTGGATGAATAACCGACTTGGCATTCTCCCTAAGCTGTACTTTATATGTGAATGGTAACGTACCTATTCCATGAAACATTGGGAAACTTGTTAATTATGGCATCAATTTGGTCTTTTGCATTGGCTGAGATTTTGTCTGAGCTGTGAATTTGCTTTACCAGCTGCAGTAGCTCACATGCTTGTACACCCAACAATGAAGAACGCTTCGGTCCTACAATCTCAAATTTGGTGGGCATCTTCATGTCTGACCTGAACCGTAAGATAGCATGCCCCCATTGTGGTAATAGCATTGTCACTGTAGTCCCTTAACTGACAATCATTGTCATCAATTTGAGGCTTTATTTTCAGTTTGGCTAAGTCCAATTGATTTATCAAATTGGCTCGTGCACCAGTATCCTATTTGATGTGAATATTGGTTCCGTTAATCTATAACGGAATTGTCCTGATCATCCTGATCGTGAACAATTTAGATTGGTTTAAATTGGAAATTGCCTGTGGAACTTAATTTACCTTTTCAACTATGCCAACAAAGAAAGTCTTCTAAGCGTATTCATCTTGCAGTGTCAGGTCTACTCATTTTATTTTCATATTTGTTTAAACTTATTTCCCGTATAGCTCTTCCTTTTGTAACTGTACTCTTCTTAAATTGTTGCGATGTAGTTCTCGTTCGACACTGAGGAGCGAAGTGATTAAGTCTGTGACACTTCGCACAGGTTTTACCGAAGGCTGGGCATTTTCTTACTTGATGGGCATGGCCACAATGTTTGCACGTCATGACACTCGTGACGCCATGCGCAAAATGGCTGCCGTCTAGAGCGCACTACTTTTTCAAGTGCACCACAGCATCAATGGTGTCAGCCACGTTGTTCGTTTTCACACCACTTTCATGGACCAACATCTGCTTGCACGACATATACAGATGGTATCTTCTAACGTTAACTTCGATTGCCTGAGTAATCGTTCATGCAGCTTTTCACTTTTAACACCAAATACAATCTGATCACCAAGAAGGCAGTCTAATTAGATGGAAAAATTAAAGGTCTGTGCTTTGAGCCTGAGATCTATAATAAAGCAGTCAAGTGTTTCGCCTGCTTTTTGGACTCTTTTCCGGAAAATGTATCTTTCAAAAGTTTAATTTATCTGAGCTCATAATGCCTGTTGAATATTTTGATTACTTTGTTGTATATTTTTTCTTCTTCCTCATTCTCAAAACTGAATGAGTTGACTATTTCTAAAGCTTGCAGAGTGTTAGGAACAGCGCTATTTCTCGCGGTCGCTGGCCGCTTCGAGGTCTAAGGCTGAGATATATAATTCAAACTGCTGTTTGAAACATTTCCAATTAACATCAACATTTCCCGATGTCCAGAATTGCTTTGGAAACTGCAAACCCTCCATGAAGCTTCGACTGGGCAGTTTTTCCGATGTTACTGGCTTCCATGAGGTCGTTGGGATCAGAGTTTATTTTCCCCTTTCTTTGCACGTTTTGTTCGCAAGGAGATTTCTTTTCTCGCTAAACCTTTCTGTATTACCTTAGGAAGCACTCCTGGCACCATGTGATGTTCTCTTTTTCCTTGTACGTATGGCTTGGATGAGTAGTTCAACAAAGAACATCAAGCTATGTTAATTAACAAAGCTGATTTATTAACACTACTTTTCACTAGATTCAAACGTATTCCTAAGTACAATGGTTGCTAAAATCAACTATGCTATAACTATATCTACAGAATTCCACAATCTATGCCTAAACACCTTCTTGCATAATCAAGGGTTGTCACGTGACTTCACGTGACTGCTCTTGAACACCATCTGGTGGTTAGATGTATTTACGTGAAATTGTTAACACTTCATCTCCAATACAATATCCATATTGTTACAGGGGACAGTCCGATATATGTGCCAGATCTGGCACACCTGGCACCGCGGGGGTACGTGGGTGGACATCTGCTCCTGGTGGCCGTCAAGGTGATGGTCGCCCTGAACCTTAACGCCACAGGGCCCTTCCAGGTGCTGAGTGGGGGTCTGTCCGGAATCTCACAGACCTCAGCGCACAGGTGCATCTGCGGCGTCATGGAGGCCCTATATGCCCGGTTGGCACAATATGTCAAATTTAATGTGGACCAAGTTCACCAGGAAGCCTGGGCAGCGGGCTTTGCCTCCATCTCCAAAACATGCTGGGTCCAGGGGGTGATCGGCAGAATGCGTGTCGCCCTACGAAAACCGGCCCATGACAGGCCAGTCTTCACAACTCAAAAAAGGTTCCACTCGAGCGTGCAGTTGGTGTGTGACCATGAGATGGGCATCATGATCATGTGTCCATCTCGTGGTACATACCAGCTGCATGTTCATCCTTGCACACTCAACGATTCCTGAGCTCTTTGAGACACACCATTGACTGAAGGATTGGCTCTTGGGTGACATGGGTTATCTGTTGTGGTCGTGGCTGATGAAGCCTATGCGGAGGCCACAGACCAACACGGAGACCCGCTAAGACACCCATGTCGCAACCAGGGGTGTGATCGAGAGGTGCTGAGGAAGGATAGGCGCTGTTGTACTTTCTCGGTAGTAGTGTCGACGTGGGTGGACCAGGACAGATTGTTGGTGATGTGAACACCTACGAATTTAAAGCTCTCCATCTCGGCACTATTAATGCAGACAGGGGTGTGTACGACACTTCGCTTCCTGAAGTCAATGACCAGCTCCTTAGGTTTGCAGTTTAGTTACTTTATGTGCAATGGTGAACATATATATATATATATACAGGTCTGTGCCCTAGCCCTATCACTATGCTGTGTGCTGCACCAAACTGGTGTCTACCTTTATGGCCTTACGGGCCTGACCGCTACGCCCAGGTGGATCCCCAGATGGTACACTAAGAGTGGAGGCGGCCTGTTGCAATTCCTGCTTAGTGACCTGGGTCCCCTTTGGTGGCCGTCTTCTGGGTAGACTGGGCCGAGATGGGCTTGGCTGCTGCTTGGGTGTCCCAGGTGGTGTGGTGCCACCCTGTGGGGGTGGAGGGGAGGTGGGGGCGGGGGGGAGTCCGAGGCACTGTGATGTTCCGGCACCCTCCCTGCGAGAGTCACCCGGCACAGGCCCCATCACCTCTTCGTCCCTCGGGGTGCCCGATGTTCCCGGGCTATTCCTTGGGATTTGCGGTGCGAGCATAACCCCTGAAGCTCCCTCACCACCTGCTGCTGCAGTCCTGAATACCTGATCAGGGTTTGCATGCTCGCGGCCATGGAGCACAGGAAGTGGACCACTTTCCTCTGGGACTGTGCCACATCAGCCAGTGCCCCGATAATAGGCTAACAGGGTTAAGGAAAATCCCTAAGCCTTTTATTCATATATAAGGAGCAAGAGGGTAACTAGAGAAAGGATTGGCCCACTCAAAGACAAAAGAGGGAATTTATGCGTGGAGTCAGAGGAAATGGGTGAGATTCTTAATGAGTACTTTGCATCGATATTCACCAAGGAGTGGGACATGACGGATGTTCAGGTTAGGGATGGATGTTTAAATACTCTAGGTCAAATCAGCATAAGGAAGGGGAAAGTTTTGGGTATTCTAAAAGGCATTAAGTCTCCAGGTCCAGATGGGATCTATCCCAGGTTACTGAGGGAAGCGAGGGACAAAATAGCTGGGGCCTTAACAGATATCTTTGCAGCATCCTTGAGCACGGGTGAGGTCCCGGAGGACTGGAGAATTGCTAATGTTGTCCCTTTGTTTAAGAAGGGTAGCAGGGATAATCCAGGAAATTATAGACCTGTGAACTTGACGTCAGTGGTAGGCAAACTGTTGGAGAAGATACTGAGGGATAGGATCTATTCACAACATTTGGAAGAAAATAGACTTATCAGTGATAGGCAGCATGGTTTTGTGCAGGGAAGGTCATGTCTTACAAACCTAATAGAATTCTTTGAGGAAGTGACAAAGTTAATTGATGAAGGAAGGGCTGTAGATGTCATATACATGGACTTCAGTAAGGCATTTGATAAAGTTTCCCATTGCTGGTTGATGGAAAAAGTGAAGTCGCATGGGGTTCAGGGTGTACTAGCTAGATGGATAAAGAACTGGCTGGGCAACAGGAGACAGAGAGTAGTGGTGGAAGGGAGTGTCTCAAAATGGAGAAGGGTGACTAGTGGTGTTCCACAGGGATCCGTGCTCGGACCACTGTTATTTGTGATATACATAAATGATCCTGGACGAAGGTATAGGTGGTCTGATTAGCAAGTTTGCAGATGATACTAAGATTGGTGGAGTTGCAGATCGCGAGGAGGACTGTCAGAGAATACAGCAAAATATAGATAGATTGGAGAGTTGGACAGAGAAATGGCAGATGGAGTTCAATCCAAGCAAATGCGAGGTGATGCATTTTGGAAGATCCAATTCAAGAGCGGACTATACGGTCAATGGAAGAGTTCTGGGGAAAATTGATGTACAGAGAGATCTGGGAGTTCAGGTCCATTGTACCCTGAAGGTGGCAATGCAGGTCGATAGAGTGGTCAAGAAGGCATACAGCATGCTTGCCTTCATCGGACGGGGTATTGAGTACAAGAGTCGGCAGGTCACGTTACAGGTGTATAGGACTTTGGTTAGGCCACATTTGGAATACTGCGTGCAGTTCTGGTCGCCACATTACCAGAAGGATGTGGATGCTTTAGAGAGGGTGCAGAGGAGGTTCACCAGGATGTTGCCTGGTATGGAGGGTGCTAGCTATGAAGAAAGGTTGAGTAGATTAGGATTGTTTTCATTGGAAAGACAGAGGTTGAGGGGGGACCTGATTGAGGTCTACAAAATTATGAGAGGTATGGACAGGGTGGATAGCAACAAGCTTTTTCCAAGAGTGGGGGTGTCAATTACAAGGGGTCACGATTTCAAGGTGAGAGGGGGAAAGTTTAAGGGAGATGTGCGTGGAAAGTTTTTTACGCAGTGGGTGCCTGGAACGATTTGCCAGCGGAGGTAGTAGAGGCGGGCACGATAGCATCATTTACGATGCATCTAGACAGATATATGAATGGGCGGGGAACAGAGGGAAGTAGATCCTTGGAAAATAGGCGACAGGTTTAGATAAAGGATCTGGATCGGCGCAGGCTGGGAGGGCCGAAGGGCCTGTTCCTGTGCTGTAATTCCCTTTGTTCTTTAATACCGGCAGCGCCTTCAGCCATGACCCACTGTGACTGGGCCATGCTCTGGAGCACTGCTGCCAAGTCCAGATGATCCTGGTACATGGCTGCCTGTGATAGAGCAGCCCTGTCCTGGGCCTCGGCTACTGCACACACAGAATGCCCCAAGCCTGTGGTAAACCACTGTTACACCTGTATTGGGTGATGTGAGGTAGGACCTGTACTACACGTTCGCCAGTAGCCCCTGCCTGCTGGCTCCGCCCAGTAGGAGGAGTATAAATAATGTCCTCTATTCAGCAGCCATTTCGCCAGCTGCTGTGGGAGGCCACACATCTGACTGCAATAAAGCCACAGTTGTATCCAACCTGAGTCTTTGTACAATTGATCGTGCATCAAAACCTTGGACATCTTGACCCATGGCTGGTACCTCCATCCCCAAGGCCTCCACCATTGATGCCACCCATGCGGTGTTGGCCTGGTGGCATGCATGGCCGGCACCACCTCCTGCTCCTACAGGCAGTCGGACTCCTTCAACTGCACCTGCAGATGCTGGATGGTTGCCGACAACCCTCATGCAGTCCTTGGCTCTGTGACTACATCTTCATTATCAATGTGACCGTCCTTTACAGAAGCCCAAAGCCCGTCTGGATGGCAGATTTGACCCTCTGCCCCCTCGGGGGTTCCTACCTCCACCTGTTGTACCGCAGCACATGTGTGGCACGCACCAGATAGAGTCCCAGGAGCCTCTTCACTAAAGTGCCCAACCAAGGTGAGTGTCTCTGGAATGATGGAGAGTGTTGGGGACAGCTGTGACGGGAAGTCAGTGTCAACCCGGACTGGTGCTCTGGGGTGACTTGGGCTAAGGGTTGGGGGATCCTGTCACTGTCCTTGTCCTCTTCCTCGCTGTTCTCCACTTGGAGTTGGCGCCAGGGTGGTGGTGGAAGGGGTTGTGGAAGGGGTGGGGGGGCGGTTGATGGGATGGAGTGGGTGGAGGGGGGGGTTTGGGAGGAGGTGGTGGTGATGGAGGGGGGTGTGGAGGGGGATTGATGGGATGTAGTGGGTGGAAGGGGGCTGTGGGGAGGTGGTGGTGATTGGGGGGGGGGGTGGAGTGGGGTACGGAAGGGTAGAGTGATGTGGGGATGTTGTGGTGGGGAGGGTGGGGGTGGTGACCTACGTGCCATGGGGAACCACATCTCAACAGGATCTCAATTGCTTGCCCAATGCCGACCTCCACCCCAGTGACATTCCTCTCTCTGGGCCCACCAATCAGGTCATGTGCCTCACTGCTCTGCTGCAGTGAGGGGCCGGGGTTCCAGCGGTCCCCTTCCAGTCTTTTCTCTCTCCCGATGGTTGTGCGCCGCCTATTTCTGAGGGTGGGGGAGACGGAATATGCACAGTGTTAGACAGTTGGACACATGCAGCACAGGGTGGGGGTAGTTGGTCGCCTTCGTGGCCATGGCACCCGGCCATGGCGGCCGGTATGGGTGCTGGCACATTGTGCAGGGTGATGGTTTGGTCGCCCTCCGGGGGGGGGGGTTACAGGTGTGTGGGACGGGGATTGGTGCCGGGGCACAGTGCCGCCTACTCACCATGGCTGCCCTGAGGAGATCATGCTGTTTTCACCGGCACTGCTGGCCGGTCCTGGCAGTGGGGCACAGGCGCTCACGTCCTTTGCCATCTGCACCCAGGCCCAGTGTACAGCAGCGGGTGGCAATCTCCTTCCCACCCCAGAGTACAGGATAGCCCACCTCTCCTCCATGGCCTCCAACAGGGTTTCCAGCTCCGCATCGAAAAACAGGGTGCCGATCTCCGTGCTGCCATCTTGTTGGCTGTGTGTGTGTGTGTGTGTGTGAGGAGAGTGGAGTACTTATATGTGGCTGGCAACTTGTCAGCCTCTCGAGTGTCAATCCCGACCCCTGGCGAATCCGACACCATTTTTCATTGGAAATTGATGGTGTTCCATGTGGCACCGGTGCTAGCCCATTAACGGGTGATGAATTGCTTCGGGAGCGGCACCAATTTTGATGTTGTAGAAGTCCACCGATTCTGTCCCGCTGTCAGTTTCTGAAATGGAGAATCCCACCCCTTCTATTCCTTTAAATCTTTTATTTTACAATTTACAGATATTTTATTGAAAGTAGAATAGATATAATTCTGCTATTTCCAGATAACCACCATTGGAAAGTTTGATCTTTGCCTTTTAGGACCAGAAGACATAGGAGCCGAATTAGGCCACTCGGCCCATCGAGTCTGCTCCGCAATTCAATCATGGCTGATATTTTCTCATCCCCATTCTCCTGCCTTCTCCCCATAACCCCTGATCCCCTTATTAATCAAGAACCTATCTAAGGGCAGCACGGTGGCATTGTGGATAGCACAATTGCTTCACAGCTCCAGGGTCCCAGGTTCGATTCCGGCTTGGGTCACTGTCTGTGCGGAGTCTGCACGTTCTCTCCGTGTGTGCGTGGGTTTCCTCCGGGTGCTCCGGTTTCCTCCCACAGTCCAAAGATGTGCAGGTTAGGTGGGTTGGCCATGCTAAATTGGCCTTAGTGTCCAAAATTGCCCTTAGTGTTGGGTGGGCTTACTGGGTTATGGGGATCGGGTGGAGGTGTTGACCTTGGGTAGGGTGCTCTTTCCAAGAGCCGGTGCAGACTCGATGGGCCGAATGGCCTCCTTCTGCACTGTAAATTCTATGTCTATGTCTGTGTCCATCTCTGTCTTAAAAGATACCACCCTCTGGCTGAAGAAATTCCTCCTCATCTCTGTTTTAAAGGATCGTCCTTTTAGTCTGAGAGGCTGGTTTAGCACAGGGCTTTTAAAGCAGACCAAGGCAGGCCAGCAGCACGGTTCAATTCCCATATGAGCCTCCCCGAACAAGCGCTGGAATGTGGCGACTAGGGGCTTTTCACAGTAACTTCATTTGAAGCCTACTTGTGACAATAAGCAATTTTCATTTCATTTTCAGATGGTGTCCTCTGCTTCTAGTTTTTCCTACAAGTGGAAACATACTCTCTATGTCCACTCTATCGAAGCCTCGCAGTATCCTGTAAGTTTCAATAAGATCCTCCCTCATCCTTCTGAACTCCAACGAGTACAGACCCAGGGTCCTCAACCGTTCCTCATACGACAAGTTCTTCATTCCAGGGATCATTCTTGTGAACCTCCTCTGGACCCTTTCCAAGGCCAGTAGATCCTTCCTTCGATATGGGGCCCAAAACTGCCTGCAATACTCCAAATGGGGTCTGACCAGAGCCTCATACAGCCTCAGAATCCCTGGTCTTGTATTCTAGCCCTCTTGACATGAATGCTAACATTGCATTTGCCTTCTTAACTGCCGACTGAACCTGCACGTTAACCTTAAGGGAATCGTGAACAAGGACTCCCAAGTCCCTTTGTGTTCCTGATTTCCTAAGCATTTCCTCATTTCGAAAATAGTCTATGCCTAAATTCCTCCTTCCAAAGTGCATAACCTCACACTTTTCCACATTGTATTTCATTTGACACTTCATTGCCCACTCTCCTAGCCTGTCCAAGTCCTTCTGCAGCCCGCCTGCTTCCTCAATACTACCTGGCCCTCTACCAATCTTTGTATCATCTGCAAACTTAGCAACAGTGCCTTCAGTTCCTTCCTCCAGATCATTAATGTATATTGTGAAAAGTTGTGGTCCCAGCACAGACCCCTGAGGCACACCACTTGCCATCCTGAAAAAGACCCCTTTATCCCCACTCTCTGCCTTCTGCCAGTCAGCCTATTCTCTATCCATGCCAGAATCGTACCCTTAATACCATGGGCGTTTAACTTTTTTAACAGTCTCCAAGCGGCACGTTGTCAAAGGCTTTCTGGAAATCTAAATAAATCACGTTCACTAGTTCTCCTTTGTCTAACTTCCTTGTTACCTCCTCAAAGAACTCTAACAGATTTGTCAGACACGACATCCCTTTGACAAAGCCGTGCTGACTCAGTCCTATTTTACCATGCACTTCCAAGTACTTCGCGATCTCATCGAACCCCAATTATCCAGAAATCTGAAACCCTCCCTCCTGCACCATCCCTGTAGCCACATGTTCAACTCCTCTCTTTTCCTATTCCTCATCTCGCTATCACGTGGCACGGGTAACAACCCAGAGATAATAACTCTGTTTGTCCTAGATCTAAGTTTCCACCCTAGCTCCCTGCCTTGCATCCCTATCCCTTTTCCTACCTATGACGTTGGTACCTATGTGGACCACGACCTGGGGCTGCTCCCCCTCCCCCTTAAGGATCCCGAAAACACGATCTGAGACATCACGCACCCTGGCACCTGGGAGGCAACACACCAACCGCGAGTCTCTCTCGTTCCCACAGAATCTCCTATCTATCCCCCTAACTATGGAGTCTCCAATAACTAATGCTCTACTCCTCTCCCCCCTTTCCTTCTGAGCAACAGGGACAGACTCTGTGCCAGAGACCTGCACCCCATCTCTTACCCCTGGTAAGTCCCCCCCCCCCCCAACAGTCTCCAAAGCGGTATACTTGTTACTAAGGGGAACGACCACAGGGGATCCCTGTACTGACTGCTTCCTCCCAGTCCCTCTCATCGTCACCCATCTATCTTTATTCTTCGAAGTAACTACATCCCTGAAGCTTCTATCTATGACCACCTCTGCCTCCCGAATGATCCGCAGTTCATCCAGCTCCAGCTCCAGATCCCTAACACGGTTTCTGAGGAGCTGGAGATGGGTGCACTTCCCACAGATGAAATCAGCAGGGACACTGTCGGCATCCCTCACCTCAAACATTCTGCAGGAGGAACATTGCACTACCTTCCCTGCCATCTCCTCTAGATAAAAAAGAAAAAGAAAGAGCTTACCTGTTATTCACTCCCCTTCTCAGCAAGCACTCACTCAGCAACCTCTGCGCCCTGCACGATAACACCTGAGAGAGAATAAAAGAAAAACTACTTACCAGTCACCAGCCAATCCCTTACCTGCAGGCTGTGGCATCACGGTTCAACTTCTTTCTACTTCTACCTGACCTCGAGCCTTCCTCTTGATCTTTACAGCGGTTGTTTTTTTTGGTTAGAGGAGGGGGTAGGGAGGGAAACACTGAAGAAGTGTTTCGGGTTGAAGTGTCACTTGACAACAGCTCCTCCACAAACCACCTTCAAGTTAGGGTGACCACAACGGAGGTATGCAAATTTCCCTCGCAACAGCCAATCAGCAGCTCTGCTCTACTGCCCTCTGCTGGATGCTTGTCTTCACTCGAACAGCTAGGGTCTCTAGCTCAGGTACACCTTCAAGTTAAGGTGACCACAATGGAGGTATGCAAATTTTCCCTTGCAACAGCCAATCAGCAGCTCTGCTCTACTGCCCTCTGCTGAAGTCTGCACGTTCTCCATGTATCTGCGTAGGTTTCCTCCGGGTGCTCTGGTTTCCACCCACAAGTCCCAAAAGACATGCTGTCAGGTAATTTGGACATTCTGAATTCTCTCTCAGTGTACCTGAACACTTCATTGCAGTGTTAATGTAAGCCTACTTGTAACAATAAAGATTATTATTATTATTACATACAGACAAAGATGATATTTGCAATTTTCTGCTGTTAGTCAAGTTCCTTTCGAGCCTTTTTGAATGTCTGTCTCCAGGATGGCTTTTCCATGACCTCTTTTGGTAGCTTTTCAAATCCTTCTCCTCCCCTGTTCATAAAGGATTCTTTCTCTCTCTCTCCCAGCCCCTCAAACAAAGGTTCTCTCCTGACTTTCAATTTTCTAGGAATCAGGGCGGCAACGCAGCTGAAGCATTGAAACTTTGATAAAGTTCAACTTAAGGCAGCTGGAGTAAATTATGCTATTCATTATCCCACGACCATTAAAGTGATATCTGAGTACTCGGTTAAGTCTTTCGATAATACTACTACTGTTTTGGCCTTCGTTAAAGGCAACGGGGCTGTGGTTCAACATCAACATGGGTGGCACGGTAGCACAGTGGTTAGGAATTGGATTGATGGTCTGCAGGTTAGAAAACTCAAAAGCTTAAATCCCGACTCTCTTCCTAACATGATTTTGTCATAAATTGACTCATTTGTGATTTTCGGTGGTGACTTCAATTGTCGTATGAACCACTTGATGGACAAGCTTGTTTTCTGCTACGAAAGACTTTCATGTATATAACGCCCTTCACAACCACTAGACCTACCAAAGTTAATTTGAAAGGTAGTCATTCTTGTAATTTAATACAAAGGAAACACAACTGCCAATTTACACACAGAATGTTCCTACAAGCTCACATGATAATGACCAGATAATGGCTGGGATTTCATTGAACTGTCAGCTGTGGGTCTCGAAATTTCCTGTCTGAAGTCAACAGACCTTTGGCTGGTCTGTCAAATTTGCTGTCCCGCCGGTGACAATTCCTGCAACGGGAAGGACTGGAAAATGCTAACCCATCTGTTTTTGCCATGCTTTGAGATGGAAGAATAAATGTTGGCCAGGGCACTGAGAATAATGTCCCTGCCCTTCTTCAAAATAGTGCCACAGAAATTCTTATGTCCAAGAAGGCAACAGGGGCTGTGGTTCAACATCAACATGGGTGGCACGGTAGCACAGTGGTTAGCACAGTTGCTTCACAGCACCAGGGTCCCAGGTTCGATTCCTGGCTTGGATCACTGTCTGTGTGGAGTCTGCACGTTCTCCCCGTGTCTGCGTGAGTTTCCTCCAGGTGCTCCGGTTTCCTCCCACAGTCCAAAGATGTGCAGGTTAGGTGGATTGGCCATGCTAAATCATCCTTAGTGCCCAAAAAGGATAGGTGAGGTTACTGGGATAGGGTGGAGGTGTGGGCTTAGGTAGGGTGCCCTTTCCAAGGGCCGGTGCAGACTCAATGGGCCGAATGGCCTCTTTCTGCACTGTAAATTCTATGATTCTATGATCACGGGCTGCATTCTCCTGTCCCCCAGCCACGTGTTTATCAGCGGTGTGACCTTCGCTGGCAGCAGGATCTTCTACTCCTGCCGCTTGTCAATGGAATTTATCATCAAAGCCACCCCATGTCGCCGGGAAACCCACGGGCGGGGACGCATCGTCAGCGGGAACAGAGAATCCCAACAGCCGGAGAATTCTGGCCCACATTTGAAAGTCACCTCCTGACAGTGCAAGAAAACCTTCAGTACCGTACTGGTGTGTCAACCTACATTATCATGTTCAGGTCTTGGAAGAGGGACTCGAATACCACCTGAGCTAAAGATAAGCTAAAGGTTAGTAGGGGTGGTTTAGCACAGTGGGATGCAGAGATTGCTTGTAAAGCAGAACAAAGCCAACAGCGCAGGTTAAATTCCCGTACCAGCCTCCCCGAACAGGTGCTGGAATGTGGCGACTAGAGGCTTTTTCATTTTTTTCATAACACGCATATATTACTCTTGCAGATGATATTTCAAAGGTTGAGCCTTTGAAAGAAATGTTTTGTTTACTACCTCTATTTGCAAATCATTCAGGATGAAGAGTCTCACAGAAGATGTGTGATCTGACGATCATATTTTGTCAATGACAATGGACAGTTTCTGCATCATTAATTTAGTTTTTTCTTTGGCTTCCCTGTAATTCCAACTCTGCTAAATAAATGTAACTTGAAGGTTTAATCAGAATGATACAGTCTGACAGGAGGGTGGTTCTCACTCCATGGAGAGGGTGCTGCAGTGTTAGATCCTGTGGCGCAATGATAGCATTCCTGCCTCTGGGCTCACTGCAGGTTCAAGTCCCACTTCAGAACTTGATGGTCATGGAAGATGTGTTCAATTATCAGCCTGCAAATCCTTCTAATGTGCCTGATGGCAGGTGGTGCGGGAGATTTTTCTGGCCAGCCATACCTCAGATGGCACTGCAGTATTTTGCCAAGCACAGTCATGGACCAACCCAATGGAAGTCCATGGTGGCCAATGCTTTCTTAGGGCATGGTACCTGGAGGAGTGCACATTGGAAGAGTCAGCTGTAACATCTTACACAAAATATCTCCAAAAAAGATTAATTGTTAGACATGAAACATACTATTCCAACTCAAGCATGTTAAAGTTATAAACTTCAGATTATTCAGAGTGTAGACCTGCTTCTGGAGGTTACAATTTGTAATGAACTCAGACAGAATTTGGGAGATAGTCTGAATTGTAACACAGATTCTCAATAAATCAATATTGATGTGTTAACCCGCTTATTAAAAAATATAACACTTGTTGCATACGTGAGGCACATGAAAATATTTCAGAAGCAATGTATTATATTTGAAATGGTATCACTGTTGCTTTAGAAATAAATACAGCCTATTTGTACACAGGGTTGTGTCCTAGGCCCATCCATCTTCATAATAATAATCTTTATTATTGTCACAAGTATGCTTACATTAACAATGCAATGAAGTTACTGTGAAAATCCCCTAGTCACCACACTCTGCCGCATGTTCGGGTACACTGAGGGAGAATTCAGAACGTCTAATTCGCCTAACAAGCATGTCTTTTGAGACTTGTGGGAGGAAACCGGAGCACCCGGAGAATACCCACGCAGAAGCGGGGAGAACGTGCAGACACCGCACAGACAGTGACCCAAGCGGGAATCGAACCTGGGACTCTGGCGCTGTGATTTTCCCCAATTCTGAACATTCTCAAGAGCAATTTGGTTGGACAACAAATACTGGCTCTGCCAGCATCCCAAGAGGACGGAATCAAGCAGCCTGAGCAAAATTGGAGTAAATGGGAAGCAGAGGGAAATCTCTCCGCTGGTTGGACTCATACCTGGCACAAATTAAGATAGTTGTGGTGGTTGGAGATCAATCATCTTAGTTCCAAGACATCATAGCAGGAGTTCCTCAGGGTAGTGCCATAGATCCAAACATCTTAATCTGTTTCATCAATGACTTAGGTCAGAAGTGGGGATGCTGATGATTGCACAATGTTCAGCACCTTTCGCAACTGCGTAGATACCAAAGCAATGAATATCCAAATGCAGCAAGAACTAGACAATATCCAGCCTTGGGCTGACAAGTGGTCAGTAACATCCGCGTGACGTAAGTGCCAGTGTCACAAACCACACTGATGGTATCTGAGAGGGTATCCCAACTTGAAACATCAGTTCGTGGGGTGTATAGTTTTGTTTTAGGAATGGTGTGAGTAGTCACATGAAACGCCAGTGAGTATCGGCCCAGTCGTCATGTCACAATTATTGAAAACTATTTATTAAATTATAGAAAGGACATACATACAACCAGGACTACAATACTCTAAGACAATTAAGTATATGAATTAATAAACACACAGTTTATGTAGATCCATGACAGCCCCAACAATAAATAATGTGATCCTTACTCTGCTTGTTGCTCTTAAAGGGACAGACACCACAGTACCACCTGCAAGATTCACTGCAGACGCTCAACAAGATTCGTGAGGCAACATCTTTCAAATCCATGACCACCATCCCAAGGGTAGAAGAAACACCACCACCTGGTGTCCAAGTCGCACAACATCCTTACTTGGAAATATATCGCTGTCCATTCACAGTGGCCTGGCCCAAATCCTGGAACTCCCTATCAGCACTGTGGGTTTACCTAGTCCGAGACCTCTGAGATTGCAAAGGCTCAAGAAAGCAGCTCACCATCACCTTCTCAAGGACAATTAGGAATGGGCAATAAATGCTGGCTCAGCCAGCGATGTCCACATCCCTTGAATAACAATAAAAGTTGCAAAGCGGCTATTTTATTGCATGTACTGGCATTGGTGGGGAAAACATCCAGATTCTGTCTGCGACAACAGGGTAAACTGGTAGCTGTTGAGCTAGAGTCACAGACTAGCATTACAGAGTTTTGGTGGTTGTGGCAAGGCCTAAAGAACATAACGGGCTACAAAGCGAAGCCAAGCAGTATCTCCAGCAGCAGTGTGCCCCTCCCCAATGTACTCAATGCATTCTATGCTCAATTAGAGCAGGGAACCAATGATCCGCTGTCGAGTGCCCCAGCAGCACATAACACACCCATACGACCATCACAGCTTCCAAAGTCAGATCAGCTTTCCTGAAAGTGAACGCTCGGAAGGCGAAGGGGACCGGACAGGATCCCTGGTCGTGGACTCAGATCCTACGCGGACCAGCTGGCGATGTGTTCGCGGACATCTTAACCTGACCCTACTCTGCTCCGAGGTCCCCACCTGCTTCAAGAAGACCACCGTCATCGGTGCCAAAGAAGAACCAGGCAACATGCCTCAATGACTACTGTTCGGTAACCCTGACTTCAGTTGTAATGAAGTGCTTTGAGAGGTTGATCATGAAGCGCATCACCTCCATACTCCCAGGACGCCTTGATCCACTAAAATTCGCATACCGCTGCAACCGGTCCACATCAGGCGCCATTTCCCTGGCCCTACACTCATCTCGAGAGCATCTCGACAACAAGAACTCCTACATTAGACTCCTATTTATTGACTACAACTCTGCCTTCAACACCATAATCCCAGCCAAGCTCATATCAAAGCTCCAAAACCTAGGACAGGGCTCCTCACTCTGAAACTGGATCCTCGACTTTCTAACTCACAGACCACAATCAGTAAGAATAAACAACACCTCCTCCACAATAGTCCTCAATACTGGGGCCCCGCAAGGATGCGTACTTAGCCCCCTACTATACTCCCTGTACACACACGACTGCATGGCAAAATTTGGTTCCAACTCATTCGACAAGTTTGCTGGCGATATGACCATAGTGGGCCTGATCTCGAATAATGACGAGTCCGAATACAGGAGGGAGATTGAGAACCTAGTTGTGTGGTGCAGCGACAACAATCTATCCCTCAATGCCAGCAAAACTAAAGAACTGGTCATTGACTTCAGAAAGCAAAGTGCTGTAAACATGTACAGACCCCTGTCAGCATCAACGGGGCTGAGGTGGAGATGGTTAGCAGTTTCAAATTCCTAGGGGTACACATCTGAAAAAATCTGTCCTGGTCCAGCTACGTTGACGCTACCACCAAGAAAGCACAAAAGCGCCTATACTTCCTCAGGAATCTAAGAAAATTCAGCATGTCCACATTAACCCTTACCAACTTTTACAGATGCACCACAGAAAGCATCCTATCGGGCTGCATCACAGCCTGGTATGGCAACTGCTCGGCCCAAGAAACTTCAGAGTCGTGAACACCGCCCAGTTCATCACACGAACCTGCCTCCCATCCATTGACTCCATCTACTCCTCCCCCCTGCCTGGGGAAAGCGGGCAGCATAATCAAAGATCCCTCCCACCCGGCTTACTCACTCTTCCAACTTCTTCCATCGGGCAGGAGATACAGAAGTCTGAGAACACGCACGAACAGACTCAAAAACAGCTTCTTCCCCACTGTTACCAGACTCCTAAATGACCCTCTTATGGACTGACCTCATTAACACTACACCCTGTATGCTTCATCCGATGCCAGTGCTTATATAGTTACATTGTATATGTTGTGTTGCCCTATTATGTATTTTCTTTTATTCCCTTTTCTTCCCATGTACTTAATGACCTGTTGAGCTGCTCGCAGAAAAATACTTTTCACTGTACCTCGGGACACGTGACAATAAACAAATCCAAATTTCCACAAAGCTGTCCACAGACCGAGGAAGAGTGCGTGCTAGTGAGGGAGCTTTGGACAGGCACTCTAAATCACAGTCCTGTTGAAACAGTGTGTCCGACTCTGTCAGACTTTAATTTCCAGAAGACCCGCTCCTCGCCCTTCGCAGCCGTTCCAGTGGAGTCCACCTGAGTGCTGCTCGGAACCCATTTCTGTTGAAAGTAGTGGTTGGGGGACGGCTCGCGGGGTTGCCCCGGTGTTGGGTTTCCGCTTGGAGGTTGGTGCGTGGGCTATTTTGGTCCGGGTGCCGCTGCTTCCGGGAGCGAGATGGAGTTCGTGGAGCTGATTAAGACTCCGCGGGTTGACGGTGCGATTCTCCACCGGCCTTTCCAGCCGCGGGTGGAGGGGACATTGTGCCTGACCGGCCACCACCTGATCCTCTCCTCCCGGCAGGATAACAACGAGGAGCTCTGGCTGCTGCACAGCAACATCGACGCCATCGAAAAGAGGTTAGTGAGGCTGGAGCTCCGGGGTGAACCCCCCCCCCCCCCGCCTCTCAACCCCCCCCCCCCCCCGCCTCTCAACCCCCCCCCCCCCGCCTCTCAACCCCCCCCCGCCTCTCAGACCCCCCCCCCCCTCTGGGCACCCCCCCCCCTCTGGGCACCCCCCCCCCCCCTCTGGGCACCCCCCCCCCCCCTCTGGGCACCCCCCCCCTCTGGGCACCCCCCCCCCCTCTGGGCACCCCCCCCCCCTCTGGGCACCCCCCCTCTGGGCACCCCCCCCCCCCTCTGGGCACCCCCCCCCCCCTCTGGGCACCCCCCCCCCCCCCCTGGCACCCCCCCCCCCCTGGGCACCCCCCCCCCCCTCTGGGCACCCCCCCCCTCTGGGCACCCCCCCCCCCCCTCTGGGCACCCCCCCCCCCCCTCTGGGCACCCCCCCCCCCCCTCTGGGCACCCCCCCCCCTCTGGGCACCCCCCCCCCCCCTCTGGGCACCCCCCCCCCCCTCTGGGCACCCCCCCCCCCCCTCTGGGCACCCCCCCCCCCTCTGGGCACCCCCCCCCCCCCTCTGGGCACCCCCCCCCCCCCTCTGGGCACCCCCCCCCCCCCTCTGGGCACCCCCCCCCCCCCTCTGGGCACCCCCCCCCCTCTGGGCACCCCCCCCCCCTCTGGGCACCCCCCCCCCCTCTGGGCACCCCCCCCCTCTGGGCACCCCCCCCCCCTCTGGGCACCCCCCCCCTCTGGGCACCCCTCTCCTCTGGGCCCCCCCCCCGGGCAAACCCCCCC